>NC_042983.1:26268017-26410517 GCF_901001165.1 Salmo trutta | reverse complement strand
ATCTAAATAAATAAAAAGAATCTAGAGCTTTGCTATTTCACTGGGCAGTGAAATGGCCCTAGTGTAGTTCTGAATGATTGACAGTGTGTGGTGTGTACTGTAGGTGGAAGTTGATGAACAGAAGTTCAGAGGCTCTGGGCCCAATAAGAAAGCAGCGAAGGCTAGTGCTGCCCTTGCTGCTCTGAAGAGACTCTTCTCTGACTCAAAAGACCCCCGCAACAAGAAGAGGGGGCCCGGGACACCGGTGGGTGGACAAACATCACTGTCAGCACATCCATAGAATTCATATTAGTCGTGCAGCATACGTCCAAATGTAAAGAAATGTATGGAAAGGTGACGCCATAACCGTAATGAATGTGTGTGTTTGCAGGTGAAGAGAACCGTGTCTGTCCCAGTCCATGCCCACAGCAGGCCTAGAACCAGGCCAGTGATGCACAGAGCACCTTACATCAGCGCTCCTCCTACCTATGGGTACCTCCCACCAGGTAAGACCCGGGGCTTGGTGTGGAAGTGTGTGGTCTGTCAGGTTTGGGGTCAAATTCATTTTAATTCCAGTCAATTCAGGAACAGCACTGAAATTCCATTTCTCTTCAATGCTTTAAAATTGGGAACATTTGGAATTTGGTGAGTTGACTGGAATTTAAATGGGATTGACAACAATCCTGGTGTCTGTTAGGTTGTTGCTATACACTGAGTATATAAAACATTAAGAACACCTGCTTTTTCCATGACAGACTGACCAGGTGAATCCAGTTGAAAGCTATGATCCCTTATTGATGTCACTTGTTAAATACACTTCAAATAGTGTAGATGAAGTGGAGAAGACAGGTTAAAGAAGGATTTTTAAGCCTTGAGACATGGATTGTGTATGTGTGCCATTGATGGTGAATGGGCCAGACAAAATATTTAAGTGCCTTTGAATGGGGTATGGTAGTAAGTGCCAGGCACACTGGTTTGTGTCAAGAACTGCAACACTGCTGGGTTTTTCATGCTGAACAGTTTCCTGTCTGTATCAAGAATGGTCCACCACCCAAAGGATATCCAGCGAACTTGACAACTATTAAGAGCATTGGAGCCAACATGAGCCAGCATCCCTGTGGAACGCTTTTGACGCCTTGTAGAGTCCCTGCCCTGACAAATTGAGGCTGGTCTGAGGACAAAAGGGAGGGGGGTGAACAACTCAATATTAGGAAGGTGTTCCTAATGTTTGGTATACTCGGTGTAGAAGTACTGCTCCTGTAACCCAAGTTCCTTGACCTCTGTTTTCAGGCTATGGAGCTCCATATGGCTATGGTCCTGCAGCTCCCTTCCCTGCCTATGGTAAGCAGGGGCCAGCAGCTACTAGACCGTGTCATGCATGTGCTTGTTGTTCCACCTCACCTTTCCATTTCCTGATTTCTTAATGATGGTGGTCAGACATAGAACAGTCAAATGTGAAATCTGCATTATATCCGCACTTTTCCATTTTTGATCTCTTGAGTGGTACAGTCCACTTGACTGATACACGGGGCTAGACTATGTTCCACGTTTAATTTGAATGGGTAGACTACGTTTATTACATTTTCTTTGTAGGTTTTTTCTCAAGAATGCCCTCTGTAATGTTCCCTGTTCTACAATTGTCCCCGGTCTTCCATCTCGCACCACGGCTATCCGATTTAGGACGGCTGTTCACCCCCATGTGAACAACTTAGAAAGAGACTTTAAAAAATGTTTTTATTTTATATTTTGTATAGTTTGTTTTGTATGATATATTTTTAAGGGTACAAAAATACTTGCTTGAATGCACTGTAAAATCTATCTTGTTCAATGGATATTGATTGTCCATACATTTTTGTTATTAATAAGTCTTTTGTTCCAAATCTATACATTTAATTGGTTACTTGAGTTGTTTGAGACGTATTTTGAGATATACAATTGAAAAAAATAAATGAATATTATTTATCAGTTGAGTACCAGTACTTCTTGACTTGCCTAGCATTCTGAAATTCACAGCTAGACCCATGTCACCACTTTTTTTATATCCACTGCAATCCTCTCATTCTTCACCTAATCCAACACAGCAAATCGTGACCAAAAATGGCGTCATGTCTAGTGTGTAACACTGATTCCTACAGGCCACGGTCGTAACTACAGTCTCTCTGCTCCCTCCCCTTCTTTCTCCCTCTGTAGGTGGTTTGTACATTGACAGTGCCTTTTACCAGCCACAGACAATTGCTACTCCTATTATAATTCACCTGGGTCCTCAGGATTTCTTCTGATCTCGCAGCCAGTGGGGGATGACTTGACATTTTGAAACTTCCCGTTTCCTGTCTGACCAGGCTTTATCTACCTTACTAAGGCTGTCCAAATTCTCCACCCTTTTCACGTATTGTGCAAGTGCACACAAGGGTGGAGAATCAGGACCATCTCTCTGTGCAGACATCAATCCAAGAAGGAGAAGAAGCACAACATTGTCAGGGTTGGAACTTTCCAGTGTGTTGCAATACTTGACTATCTTTTATATCTACTTGAAATAGTGGAAATGTGCTGTTTGGGAATGGACTTTGCATAACACTGCAATATTCGTGTGATATAAACTCAGCAAAAAAAGAAACGTCCTCTCACTGTCAACTGTGTTTATTTTCAGCAAACTTAACAAGTTTGAACATAAGATTCAACAACTGAGTTACAAACTGAACAAGTTCCACAGACATATGACTAACAGAAATGGAATGTGTCCCTGAACAAACAGGGGAGTGGGGGTCAAAATCAAAAGTAAGTCAGTATCTGGTGTTGCCACCAGCTGCATTAAGTACTGCAGTGCATCTCTTCCTCATGGACTGCACCAGATTTGTCAGTTCTTGCTGTGAGACTCTTCCACCAAGGCACCTGCAAGTTCCCGGACATTTCTGGGGGGAATGGTCCTAGCCCTCACCCTCCAATCCAACGGTCCCAGTCGTGCTCAATGGTATTGCGATCCGGGCTCTTCGCTGGCCATGGTAGAACTCTGACATTCCTGTCTTGCAGGAAATCACGCACAGAATGAGCAGTACGGCTGGTGGCACTGTCATGCTGGAGGGTCATGTTAGGATGAGCCTGCAGGAAGGGTACCACATGAGGGAGGAGGATGTCTTCCCTGTAACGCACAGCGTTGAGATTGCCTGCAATGACAACAAGCTCAGTCCGATGATGCTGTGACACACCACCCCAGACCATGATGGACCCTACACCTCCAAATCGATCCCGCTCCAGAGTACAGGCCTCGGTGTAACGCTCATTCCTTCGACGATAAACGCGAAATCCGACCATCACCCCTGGTGAGACAAAACCGCGACTCGTCAGTGAAGAGCACTTTTTGCCAGTCCTGTCTGGTCCAGCGACAGTCCAGCGACAGTGGGTTTGTGCCAATAGGCGACGTTGTTGCCGGTGATGTCTGGTGAGGACCTGCCTTACAACAGGTCTACAAGCCCTCAGTCCAGCCTCTCTCAGCCTATTGCGGACAGTCTGAGCACTGATGGAGGGATTGTGCGTTCCTGGTGTAACTCGGGCAGTTGTTGTTGCCATCCTGTACCTGTCCCGCAGGTGTGATGTTCGGATGTACCGATCCTGTGCAGGTGTTGTTACACGTGGTCTGCCACTGCGAGGATGATCAGCTGTCCGTCCTGTCTCCCTGTAGCGCTGTCTTAGGCGTCTCACAGTACGGACATTGCAATTTATTGCCCTGGCCACATCTGCAGTCCTCATGCCTACCGTCTGTAAGCTGTTAGTGTCTTAACGACCGTTCCTCAGGTGCATGTTCATTCATTGTTTATGGTTCATTGAACAAGCATGGG
This sequence comes from Salmo trutta, assembly GCF_901001165.1. NCBI lineage: Eukaryota > Metazoa > Chordata > Actinopteri > Salmoniformes > Salmonidae > Salmo > Salmo trutta. The sequence goes on along the minus strand of NC_042983.1, from coordinate 26,406,705 downwards.
AAACAGTGTTTAAACCCTTTACAATGAAGATCTGTGAAATTTATTTGGATTTTTACAAATTATCTTTGAAAGACAGGGTCCTGAAAAAGGAAAGTTGAAAAAAAATTTTTTTGCTGAGTTTATGAATCTGTTTTAACCCAAAAAGGGTATGATTTTATTTTATTTGAATTCATGTATACTGTACCACTGAATGTATATGCAGTTATTTATCAAGTACATTTGTATACTAAACTCAGCAAAAAAAGAAATGTCCCCTCACTGTCAACTGCGTTTATATTCAACAAACTTAACATGTGTAAATATTTGTATGAACATAACAATATTCAACAACTGAGACATAAACTGAACAAGTTCCACAGACATGTGACGTAACAAAAATGGAATGTGTCCTTGAACAAAGAGGGGTCAAAATCAAAAGTAAGTCAGTATCTGGTGTGGCCACCAGCTGCATTAAGTACTGCAGTGCATCTCCTCCTCATGGACTGCACCAGATTTGCCAGTTCTTGCTGTGAGCTGTTACCCCATTCTTCCACCAAGGCACCTGCAAGTTCCCGGATATTTCTGGGGGGAATGGCCCTAGCCCTCACCCTCCGATCCAACAGGTCCCAGACGTGCTCAATGGGATTGAGGTCCGGGCTCTTCACTGGCCATGGCAGAACTCTGACATTCCTGTCTTGCAGGAAATCACGCACAGAACGAGCAGTATGGCTGGTGGCATTGTCATGCTGGAGGGTCATGTCAGGATGAGCCTGCAGGAAGGGTACCACATGAGGGAGGAGGATCTCTTCCCTGTAACGCACAGCGTTGAGATTGCCTGCAATGACGACAAGTTCAGTCCGATGATGCTGTGACACACCGCCCCAGACCATGATGGACCCTCCACCTCCAAATCGATCTCGCTCCAGAGTACAGGCCTCGGTGTAACGCTCATTCCTTCGATGATAAACGCAAATACGACCATCACCTTTTGGTGAGACAAAACCGCGACTCGTCAGTGAAGAGCACTTTTTGCCAGTCCTGTCTGGTCCAGCGACAGTGGGTTTGTGCCCACAGGCGACGTTGTTGCCGGTGATGTCTGGTGAAGACCTGCCTTACAACAGGCCTACAAGCACTCAGTCCAGCCTCTCTCAGCATACTGTGGACAGTCTGAGCACTGATGGAGGGATTGTGTGTTCCTGGTGTAACTCGGGCAGTTGTTGCTATCCTGTACCTGTCCCGCAGGTGTGATGTTCGGATGTACCGATCCTGTGCAGGTGTTGTTACTCGTGGTCTGCCACTGCGAGGACAATCAGCTGTATGTCCTGTCTCCCTGTAGCTCTGTCTTAGGCATCTCACAGTAGGGACATTGCAATTTATTGCCCTGGCCACATCTGCAGTCCTCATGCCTCCTTGCAGCATGCCTAAGGCACGTTCACGAAGATGAGCAGGGACCCTGGGCTTTTTTCTTTTGGTGTTTTTCAGAGTCTGTAGAAAGGCCTCTTTTAGTGTCCTAAGTTTTCATAACTGTGACCTTAATTGCCTATCGTCTGTTAGCTGTTAGTGTCTTAACAACCGTTCCACAGGTGCATGTTCATTAATTGTTTATGGTTCATTGAACAAGCATGGGAAACAGTGTTTAAACCCTTTACAATGAAGATCTGTGAAGTTTTTTGGATTTTGAAGAATTATCTTTGAAAGGGTCCTGAAAAAGGGACGTTTCTTTTTGCTGAATTTATTTATATATTTATATATATACATATATATATACATACACACACACACACACACACACACACACACACACACACACACACACACACAGTACCAGTCAAGTTTGGACGCAGCTACTCATTCCATTTTTTTATTTTATTTATTTATTTTACTATTTTCTACGTTGTAAAATAATAGTGATGATGTCAAAACTATGAAATAACACACATGGAATCATGTAGTAACCAAAAAAAGTGTTAAACAAATCAAAATTCTTCAAAATAGCCACGCTATGCCTTGACAGCTTTGGACACTCTTGGCATTCTCTCAACCAGCTTCACCTGGAATGCTTCTCCAACAGTCTTGAAGGAGTTCCCACATGCTGAACACTTGTTGGCTGCTTTTCCTTCACTCTGTGGTCCAACTCATCCCATACCAATTGGGTTGAGGTCGGGTGATTTGTGGAGGCCAGGTCATCTGATGCAGTACTCCATCACTCTCCTTCTTGGTTAAATGGAGGTGTTTTGGGTCATTGTCCTGTTGAAAAAGAAATGATAGTCCCACTAAGCGCAAACCAGATGGGATGGCGTATCGCTACAGAATGCTGTGGTAGCATGCCTTGAATTCTACATTTTTCACTGACCATGTCACCAGCAAAGCACTCTCACGACACCTACATGCTTCATGGTGGGAACCACACATAGAGGTCATCCGTTTATCTACTCTGCGTCTCACAAAGACACGGCGGTTGGAACCAAAAATCTCAAATTTGGACTCATCAGACCAAAGGACAGATTTCCACTGGTCTAATGTCCATTGCTTGTGTTTCTTGGCCCAAGCAAGTCTCTTATTCTTATTGGTGTCCTTTTAGTAGTGGTTTCTTTGCAGCAATTTGACCATGAAGGCCTGGTTTAAGGAATACCTGGGATAGGATTAAGTAATCCTTCTAACCCTCCCCCCCCCAAATATATAGATGTACTATTGTAAAGTGGTTGTTCCACTGGATATCATAAGGTGAATGCACCAATTTGTAAGTCGCTCTGGATAAGAGCGTCTGCTAAATGACGTAAATGTAATGTAAATGGTTTACGCAGTTCCCCTGAACAGTTGATTGTTGAGATGTCTGTTACTTGAACTCTGAAGCGTTTACTTGGGCTGCAATTTCTGAGGCTGGTAACTCTAATGAACTTATCCTCTGCAGCAGAGGTAACTCTGGGTCTTTCTTTCCTGTGGCGGTCCTCATGAGAGCCATTTTCATCATAGCGCTTGATGGTTTTTGCGACTGCGCATGAAGAAACGTTCAAAGTTCATGACATTTTCCGGATTGACTGACCTTCATGTCTTAAAGTAATGATGGACTGTCATTTCTCTTTGCTTATTTGAGCTGCTCTTGCCATAGCCCTATTTGGTAAAATACCAAGTATATACTATCTTCGGTATACCACCCTTGTCACAACAGAACTGGTTGGCTCAAATGCATTAAGAAGGAAGCAAATTCACTTTTAACAAGGCACACCTGTTAATTGAAATGCATTCCAGGTGACTACCTCATGAAGCTGGTTGATAGCTTTGCACACTCTTGGCATTCTATCACCAAGGCAAAGGGTGGTTACTTTGAAGAATCTAAAATATATTTTGATTTAACACTTTGGTAACATGATTCCACATGTGTTCTTTCATAGTTTTGACATCTTCACTATTATTCTACAATGTAGGAAAGTGTACAAATAAAGAAACCCTTGAATGAGTAGGTGTGTCCAAACTTTTGACTTGTACTTTGTGTGTGTGTGTGTGTGTGTGTGTGTGTGTATGTATGTTACGAGTTTAATTTGTAAGTACTGTAAAAACTATTTCCACATTATAAGTGTTAGCAGAGCGTAGACTCATACTAGTCAATTTAAAAAAAAATCCTAGTAGCAGTTAATAGCATAACTCTACTCAGGCCAGCACATTTACATCTTGAATGATATGTACAACCAGGAAGTAATAACTCTCAATTTCTGTCTCCATCTTTCTCTCTCTCACTCACACACACGCACCTAATCCTGTAACAGTGGGTAAGACATGCATGTACTTTTCAAGTTTTCTCTGTAATTGATGTATCTATCTTCAGAAAGTCTTAGATCCTGTTTGTTGTGGTTTAAAGGCATTGCCTGCACTTGATCAAATGCTGCTGGTATTGAATGTCCTCAAGTTTGTGCACACATCTATGTAGTGTGCTTATGGTATTACATGTTCTATCCATTATTTTCTCAGAACAATATTCAGATGGACTTGTGATTGATTTTTGTTTAAAAAAAATATATTTCTCTATGAGAATGATTTCTTTGTAAAAACACAACACAACTTTCTGAAACCTGAGCGCTCCTTCAATGGCAGCTTTCTGTTATACCCTCCAGTTCAGTTATTTGTCGTTTCCTGGACATTCTCTTTTCTTATCTTTTTGTGAATGTACTGTCTCATTGCCCTCAACTATTTCTACAGTCTTATGAGTGTCGTCTCAATCCTAGAATAAAGGGCTGACTATACCTGTTATTAGTGATTTACTGCTCTTGGACCCATTCAGCCATCCGCTTCCTCTAAAACTGTTACTGCTTACCACAGGATTCTGTTTTGTATGAGCATTCAGTGGGGAGTATCTATGTACAGTACAAATTGAATTTAGCATTAAACAAACCTTTTAAAGAGAGTCTTGGACATGTGAGCTAGTCTGTTTTATAGGCCTTGTCACCTGGAGTCAAGCTCTCCATTGTAGCCACTAGAGCCCCTTGCTTCCAGCCTTACCCACTTAGCAGCTTGTCCAGACGTTGGCCCCGAATGGGACCCAAAATAAGCTCTAGTTGCATCGGCACACACTGGGCAGGCTAGCGACTGCCTGACACAGAGGAATGGTGAAGTCATTTGATCCTAGACACACATGATCATATCGGATGGATCTGCAGAGACGCTGGTATTTTTAGCAGTGTGAGCCAAGCAGGAGGTGGCGTAGGATTACGCAACGCTGGCACTTACGTTAGTGGTGGTAGCTTTGCTGGGGTCTGTCATCCTATCTTTCCACTGACTCTGTCCCAATAAAAAATATAAATGTATATTCATCTCCTTTTGGTCTCTGACCACTGATAGATGAAAGTACATTTTGGCGCACCAGTTGGGTACAATTTTATAGGATTTTCCTTACTTTACAGTGCTGTATAGTCCTTTTCAGATCAGTGGTCACGAAGTATTCAGACCAGAACTATATATGTATATATCACAGGAGGTTGGTGGCACCTTTTTTTAATTGGGCTCCCGTGTGACGCAGCGGTCTAAGGCACTGGTTCGGTTCCAGGCTGTATCACAACCGGCCATGATTGGGAGTCCCATAGGGCGGCGCACAATTTGCCCAGCATCGTTAGGGTTTGGCCGTCATAGCAAGGAAGAATTTGTTCTTAACTGACCTACCTAGTTAATTAAAGGTTAAATCAAATAAAAAAAGATGCTGGGCTGTCAATTTTTCAGGGCTTCCATCTCAATCCTCCTGCCCCTAACAGGGGGGGCAGGCTGTGTTTAAAGACATGGGTTTAAGAACAAGAGAATTTATTCATTTTTAGAATGTGGAAGGTGCATTATAGCACTTCCAAGCCAAAGCCTATGGCAATGTTTTATAAATAATATAGACTGCTTCAAACCATTGATAACTGAAGGGGCCCAGTTTGATTGTTTGGGATAGATCCTCGTGAGTTGTGGCACAAATTCATCTCCGTCCCCTTATAAATCCTCTGATCACGTAATTAGCTTTTGGTTCGTCATTTTTTCAATGCATCCTGGACCCAGATTAACCTTAGTCCTGAATTACATTATTCTCAATGGATTCATCTGGGTCTGGGAAAGTGGCCCACAGAGTCTGCATAGGCCCAAGAATTGATTTCTACTCTGCAGAGAGTAACGAGATTTGTAATATGGTTCCATTCCAGAGCAGCAGTGGACTCCACATCACTTTACAGCTCTCGTCAATCATTTTCCTCATTTTTAATCATGGTTAAATTAGTAATTACAAACATTAGCTTTCAACCTCTAGTTAGTGAAAGTAGCACACCAACACACCTGATTCAACTAATGTCAACTTCTCAAAGGCTTGATTATTATACATTTTTTGTTGAATCAGGTGCTGCTCTGGAACCAAAGCCTGCACATCTGGGAAAAGCATGTGGAGTGTGGCAGCAGCACCCTCTACTGGCCTTTAGCCTCTACACGGTCAGGGTCGTCAGTGGACGTACCAGTTTAGGTTTCTCTCCACAAATTGACTCCACTTTCAAATATACTGAACAGAAATATAAATGCAAAATATTAAGTGTTGATCCCATGTATCATGAGCTGAAATAAAAGATACCAGAAATGTTCGAAATGTACAAAAATGCTTATTTGTCTAAAATTTGGTGCACAAATTTGTGTACATCGCTGTTGTGAGCATTTCTTTTTTCCCAAGATAATCCATCCACCTGACAGGTGTGGCATATCAAGAAGTTGATTAAACAGCATGATCATTACACAGGTGCACCTTATGCTAGGGACAATAAAAGTTCACTTTAAAATGTGCAGTTTTGTCACACACCATGCGACAGATCCCTCAAGTTGAGGGAGCATGTAAATGGCATGCTGACTGCAGGAATGTCCACCAGAGCTGTTGCCTGAGAATTTAATGTTAATTTCGCTCCCATAAGCCATCTCCAACATCGTTTTAGAGAATTTGGCAGTACGTCCAACCAGCCTCACAACAGCAGACCACGTGTAACAGCGCCAACCCAGGACATCCACATCCGACTTCACCTGCGGGATCGTCTGAGACCAGTCACCCAGACAGTTGATGAAATAAAGCTTCATTCTGATTGGCTAAGTCAGGCTCCCAAGTGGGTGGGCCTATGCCCTCCCAGGCCCGCCAATGGCTGCACTCCTACCCAGTCGTGAAATCCATAGATTAAGGCCAAATTCATTTATTTCAATTGACTGATTTCCTTATACGAACTCTAACTCAGTAAAATCGTTGAAATTGATGCATGTTGCATTAATATTTTTGTTCAGTATAGATACAGTTGAAGTTGGAAGTTTACATACACTTTGCCAAATAAATTTAAACTCAGTTCTTCACAAATCCTGACATTTAATCCGAGTAAAAATTCCCTGTCTTGGGTCAGTTAGAATCATCACTTTATTTTAAGAATGTGAAACGTCAGAATAATAGTAGAAAGTGATTTATTTCATCACATTCCCAGTGGGTCAGAATTTTACATACACTCAATTAGTATTTGGTAGCATTGCCTTTAAATTGTTTAACTTCGGTCAAACGTTTCGGGTAGCCTTCCACAAGCTTCCCACAATAAGTTGGGTGAATTTTGGCCCATTCCTCCTGACAGAACTGGTGTAACTGAGTCAGGTTTGTAGGCCTCCTTGCTCGCACACGCTTTTTCAGTTCTGCCCACAAATGTTCTATAGGATTGAGGTCAGGGCTTTGTAATGGCCACTCCAATAGCTTGACTTTGTTGTCCTTAAAGCTGTTTTGCCACAACTTTGGAAGTATGCTTGGGGTCAATGTCCATTTGGAAGACCCATTTGCGACCAAGCTTTAACTTCCTGACTGATGCCTTGAGATGTTGCTTCAATATATCCACAATTTCCATTCCTCATGATGCCATCTATTTTGTGAAGTGCACCAGTCCCTCCTGCAGCAAAGCACCCCCACAACATGATGTTGCCACCCCTGTGCTTCACGGTTGGGATGGTGTTCCTCGGCTTGCAAGCCTCCCCCTTTTTCCTCCAAACTTAACGATGGTCATTATGGCCAAACATAATTATTTTTGTTTCATCAGACCAGAGGACATTTCTCCAAAAAGTACAGTCTTTGTCCCCATGTGTAGTTGCAAACTGTAGTCTGGCTTTTTTATGGCGGTTTTGGAGCTGTGGCTTCTTCCTTGCTGAGCGGCCTTTCAGGTTATGTTGATATAGGACTCATTTTATTGTGGATATAGATACTTTTGTACCTGTTTCCTCCAGCATCTTCACAAGGTCCTTTGCTGTTGTTCTGGGATTGATTTGCACTTTTCGCACCAAAGTACGTTCATCTCTAGGAGACAGAACGCGTCTCCTTCCTGAGCAGTATGACGGCTGCGTGGTCTCATGGTGTTTTTACTTGCGTACTATTGTTTGTACAGATGAACGTGGTACCTTCAGGCATTTGGAAATTGCTCCCAAGGATGAACCAGACTTGTGGAGGTCTACAATAATTTTTCTGAGGTCTTGGCTGATATCTTTTGATTTTCGTATGATGTCAAGCAAAGAGGCACTGAGTTTGAAGGTAGGCCTTGAAATACATCCACAGGTACACCTCCAATTGACTCAAATGATGTCAATTAGCCTATCAGAAGCTTCTAAAGCCATGACATCATTTTCTGGAATTTTCCAAGCTGTTTAAAGGCACAGTCAACTTAGTGTATGTAAACTTCTGACCACTGGAATTGTGTAACAGTGAATTATAAGTGAAATAATCTGTCTGTAAACAATTGTTGGTAAAAAAATACATGTGTCATGCACAAAGTAGATGTCCTAACCGACTTGCCAAAACTGTAGTTTGTTAACAAGAAATTTGTGGAGTGGTTGAAAAACGAGTTTTAATGACTTCAATCTAAGTGTTTGTAAACTTCTGACTTCAACTGTAGGTAGGTAGTATCCTCACCCTTGTCACCCTAAGGTAACAGTACAGAGTTTGGTTTAGTATTGGTTACAGTCAGAGAAAGAAATGGGAGGATGTGGATATTATTTTACTGGAGGTGGGCTGTGTACCAAAGAACATACTGCACAGTAGTGAAAACTGTAAATATATATAATGTGTGAGAAAATGTTCAGTTTTCTTATGGTATCTAGTAGAAAAAGGTTGGAACAAATACAGTGGCTTAAGAAAGTTTTCACCCCCTTGGCATTTTTCCTATTTTGTTGCCTTACAACCTGGAATGAAAATAGATTTTTGGGGAGTTTGTATCATTTGATTTACTCAACATGCCTACCACTTTGAAGATGCAAAATAAGTTTTACTGTGAAACAAACAAGAAATAAGAAACAAAGAAAAAAAACTTGAGCGTGCAGAACTATACTTTGTAGAGCCACCTTTTGCAGCAAATACAGCTGCAAGTTTCTTGGGGTATGTCTCTTTAAGACTGGCACATCTAGCCACAAGATTTGTCCATTCTTCAAGGCAAAAATGCTCCAGCTCCTTCAAGTTGGATGGGTTCCGCTGGTGTCCAGCAATCTTTAAGTTATACCACAGATTCTTAATTGGATTGAGGTCTGGGCTTTGACTAGGCCATTCCAAGACATTTAAATGTTTCCCCTTAAACCACTCGAGTGTTGCTTCAGCAGTATGCTTCGGGTCATTGTCCTGCTGAAAGGTAAACCTCCGTCCCAGTCTCAAATCTCTGGAAGACTGAAACAGGTTAGGGTTAGGGTTGATGGGAGGGTGTGTTTGCGCCAGACATAGCGTTTCCTTGATGGCCTAAAAGCCCAGTTTTTGTCTCATCTGACCAGAGTACCTTCTTCCATATGTTTGGGGAGTCCCCCACATGCCTTTTGTCGAACACCAAACATGTTTGCTTATTTTTTTCTGTCCAGTCTTCCATAAAGCCCAGCTCTGTGGAGTGTATGGCTTAAAGTGGTCCTATGGACAGATACTCCAATCTCCGCTGTGGAGCTTTGCAGCTCCTTCAGGGTTATTTTTGGTCTCTTTGTTGCCTCTCTGATTAATGCCCTCCTTGCCTGGTCCGTGAGTTCTGGTGGGCGGTCCTCTCTTGGCAGGTTTGTTGTGGTGCCAAATTCTTTCAATTTTTTAATAATGGATTTAATGGTGCTCTGTGGGATGTTCAAAGTTTTGGATATTTTTTTATAACCCAACCCTGATCTGTACTTCTCCACAACTTTGTCCCTGACCTGTTTGGAGCGCTCCTTGGTCTTCACGGTGCCGCTTGCTTGGTGGTGCTCCTTGCTTAGTGGTGTTGCAGACTCTGGGGCCTTTCAGAAAAGCTTTATATATAATGAGATCATGTGACACTTAGATTGCACACAGGTGGACTTTATTTAAATAATTATGTGACTTATGAAGGTAATTGGTTGCACCAGATCTTTTTTAGGGGCTTCATAGTGGGCTTCATAGCAAAGGGGGTGAATACTTTCTCAAGGCACTGTAGAACTCACCTTATTGTATCCTGAACATACTGAGTAGGCTAATGGTGGGTTCATGCCACAGTAATAAGTCATGTCCACTAGATGGCTCTGGATTTCTCCAGTTTTTATTAACTGTTTAATAACAATGTAAATGTTATGTAAACAATGTAAACCTCTGTGCTTTTTTTATATAACCTATACAATCCACAGTACAATACATGATCTCATCATCCCCTTTCAAATCTTACTCTGACAATTTTAGTAACATGAAGTCAGCAGCAAGGGAATATGCTGCTTTGTTTTTGCACTATAAATCACTAGCACTGTGTTTTGTTTATAAGAAGTCCTTTTAAACCAGAAAGAGATACAGTATGATGTTTGCACTTGAAAATGATGAGACTGGACTCAAGACTGGACACAAACGCCAACAGCATCAGGACAATGATTCCATCATCTATCAATGAAGCAGAAGACCAGAAAAGCCTGTTGAAATCTTCCCACGATAGCTGTTCTGTTATAACGTCAACATCAATTAGTTGAATGAGCTGCTTTGTTTTGCTCTCTAAATTATGTAGTGTTTTTGGTGCTTCTAATTTACTGCACCTAGAGATCATGAGACAAGCCTCACTGGATAGATAAAGGAGAGAAATAGCATCATCAACAGCCGCTGTCTGTCACGTCATTAACACTGGTCACTGTTGTGTGGTGTAAGGGGGCCGCTGGACAGTCTGGGCAGCTAGGAAGCCTCAGGCAAATTGATTTGGTCTGGAATCAATGTCTTCATGGCTCCATCTACTGCCTCCTCTCCCTCAGGGTGTGTAAAAAGAAGGGCAGTGGGGAAGAACCTGCAGCTCTGTCTTCTCAGCAGCCCAGTTCGAAGCCTGTTCCCAGGGTTGCCTGGACAGAGCCTGCCGCCTTCTAAGACGTGGAACTATTGAGCTGTAGAATCTCATGATGTAAAGAGAGAGCATGTCAGGTATCAGGATCGGCTCAAGCTATAGGACTGAGATTGGTTGATTAGAGGGGAAGAATGAAACCCAGTGGTGCTATGGGACCATGACGCCCCGAATTTGGATACTTTTGCTCTATAGGGTTGTTACAGTATAAAAATATGAAAATGTGAAACTTAGCGGTGGTGACTGAAGCAGGGAGATTCATGCTTTAAATGGCATTGTTGGGAGCTTCATGAATTAGTTTTCCTATCGTTAATCTGAGTCCCTCCCATTAGATCTTTTATGTACAGTGTCTTCAGAAAATATTCATACCCCTTTGACTTATTCCACATTTTGTTGTGTTACAGCCTGAATTCAAAATGGATGAAATTGTTTTTTTTTCTCTCACCCATCTACACACAATAAATACCCCATAATAACAAAGTAAAAACATGTTTTTAGACATTTTAGCAAATATATTGAACATTTTATACAGAAATATCTCATTTACTTTGTAGAAGCACCTTTGGCAGCGATTACAGCTGTAAGTTTTTCTTGGTAAGTCTCTAAGAAAAATGTAAGAGCTTTCCACAACTAGATTGTGCAACATTTGACCATTATTCTTTCAAAAAAAATTCAAGCTCTATCAAATTGGTTGTTGATCATGGCTAGACAACCATTTTCAAGTTTTACCATAGATTTTTAAGTAGTGTAACTGTAACTTGGCTACTCAGGAACATTCACTGTCTTCTTGGTAAGAAACTCCAGTTTAGATTTGGCCTTATGTTTTAGGTTATTGTCCTGCTGGTTGGTGAATTTGTCTCCCAGTGTCTGGTGGAAAGCAGACTGAGTTTTGATTTAATTTATTAGGATCCCCATTAGCCTGGTTTTCCTCAAGGATTTTGCCTGTGCTTAGCTCCATTCCATTTCTTTTTTATCCTGAAAAACTCCCCAGTTCATAACAATTACAAGCATAATGTGTTTTATTGGATTTGCCCCAAACATAACACTTTGTATTCAGGACACAAAATGTATTGCTTTGCCACATTTTTTGCAGTATGACTTTAGTGCCTTGTTGCAAACAGGATGCATCTTTTGGAATATTTGTATTATGTACAGGCTTCCTTCTTTTCACTCTGTCAATTAAGTTAGTATTGTGGAGTAACTAAAATGCTATTGATCTATCCTCAGTTTTCTCCTATCACAGCCATTAAACTCTAACTGTTGAAATCTCTGAGTGGTTTCCTTCCTCTTCGGCAATTGAGTTAAGAAGGACGCCTGTATCTTTGTAGTGACTGGGTGTATTGATACACCATCCAAAGTATAATTGATAACTTCATCATGCTCAAATAAATATTCAATGACTGCTTTAAATGTTTTACTCATCTGCCAATAGGTGTCCTTCTTTGCAAAGGAAACCTCCCTGATCTTTGTGGTTCAATCTGTGTTTGAAATTCACTGCTCGACTGAGGGACCTTACAATTATCTGTATGTGTGGGGTACAGAGATGAAGTAGTCATTCAAAAATCACATAAAACACTATTATTGCACACAGAGTGAGCCCATGCTTATTATGTGACTTGTTAATCAGATTTGTACTCCTGAACTTATTTAGGCTTGTCATAACAAAGTTGTTGAATACTTATTGACTGAAGACATTTCACTGTAGGAGTGGAGCTGGAGCTTGCCCAATTTGACTGGAGAGTAGAGATTCCCAGAGGCTGGAGCTTCAACCTTTTCGCCCGCTCCAATAGCACTCCTGTAGCGCCCACTTCACAAGCTCAGGGCATGCCCGGCCCAGCATGCATTTGTAGTCTGAAGTGTGCGGCTATAGCCCCTTGCTTTAGCTACTGTCATGGAGATGAGGACCAAGAGCATGAGAGGGAGTGTGGTGATGTAATGTCCACAACTAAATAATCATTGTGGAATCTGAAAATACACATATCCCAAAAGTATGATGGTGTACTTATTACGTGCTAATGCTAAAAGAAAGGAAGGAGGTAGGCAGGTAGATAAACTAAGTGTGTCATTGTAGCAAAGTATTTATAAATGAATAATCTGATCTCTTAAAAGTTTTGTTCATTTTTGTTCTATTATCTATTCTATACAATGGCTCATAATCCAACTTTCAAGGAGCTTTCCATTTTGATTTGGTTATTTTTCCTAAAAACCTTTAGGCCTACCTATAGAAGAAAAAAAAAAGATGTGCATCCATGCCCAGCCTGGCAAGAGTGGCCAAAACGGTGTTTAGCATCCCCAGTGGCTCTGCAAGCACAGAGAGGATATTCTTTGCTGCTGGCTTGCTCTCCAGGCACCATCACACGAGCCTGAAAAATTGGTGTTTCTAAAAATAAATTAAAAGGCAATGCAGACTGAGCCTAATAAGGCAGTTTTTGTTACATTTATATTTAATTCTAAGTAATTCGCAGCATATATTTGCAATGTATAGACTATAATGATTTAATACAGCTAAATGTTGTTTAAATGCTGAGTGCTTAATGTCCCTGACTCATTACCAGTCTAGTGTGTTGCACTTGCAAATGCTTCACAATGTATTTCTTTGTAGCTATAGCCTTGAAATAATTGAAATAATATGGCCTAAATAATTAGTCTCCCTATCTGGCTCCTGACCTATTTAGAGTGTTTATATGCTGTTTAATATGACATGAGCGCTTCTTACATTCACCCTTTTTAATGTTTATTATAATACTTTTCATTCAAATAATATGGTTTGGTTTAAATACTTCAAAACCAAATGGTAGGTGCAGATAGTCCAAAAACTGATGGATGTTGGTTAAATTGTGATTTTAATGAATGGAGCGAATTTGGAGCAGCAGTTTTTTTTTAGTGGAGCAGAAGGATGTGGAGCGCTGGAGCGGTGTTCAAGCACCTTTCCATGAGTGATGAGCAGGATTTCCGACCACTCAACTCTTCTCACATGCTCTGGTATAGGCCAGTGACAAAAAACGAAATTTAATACATTTTAAATTAATGGTATAACTGTCACGCCCTGACCTGAGAAAGCCTTTTTATGTCTCTATTTAGGTTTGGTCAGGGTGTGATTTGGGTGGGCATTCTATGTCCCTTTTTCTATGTGTTTGCATTTCTTTGTTTTGGCTGGGTGTGGTTCTCAATCAGGGACAGCTGTCTATCGTTGTCTCTGATTGGGAGCCATACTTAGGCAGCCTGTTTTTCCATTGGGGTTTGTGGGTAGTTATTTTCCTGTTTAGTTCTTGATAACCTGACAGAACTGTTGCTAGTCGTTTTTGTTTATTTTGTAAAGTGTTCAACCCAGGCCTGTATGGATGTGGATGTACGGATATACAGTGCTTTCAGAAAGTATTCAGACCCCTTGACTTTTTCCATATTTTGTTATGTTACAGCCTTATTCTAAAATGGATTAAAAGATAATAATCCTCAGCAATCTACACACAATAGCCCATGATGACAAAGCGAAATACCTTAATTACATAAGTATTCATACCCTTTGCGATGAGACTCAAAATTGAGCTCAGGTGCATCCTGTTTCCATTGATCATCCTTGAGATGTTTCTACAACTTGATTGGAGTCCACCTGTGGTAAATTCAATTGATTGGACATGATTTGGAAGGCACACACCTATCTATATAAGGTCCCACAGTTGACAGTGCATGTCAGAGCAAAAACCAAGCCATGAGGTCGAAGGAATTGTCCGTAGAGCTCCGAGACAGGATTGTGTTGAGGCACAGATCTGGGGAAGGGTACCAAAAAATGTCTGCAGCATTGAAGGTCCCCAAGAACACAGTGGCCTCCATCGTTCTTAAATGGAAGAAGTTAGGAACCACCAAGACTCTTCCAAGAGCTAGCCGCCCGGCCAAACTCGGGGGAGAAGGGCCTTGGTCAGGTAGGTGACCAAGAACCCGATAGTCACTCTGACAGAGCTCTAGAGGTCCTCTGTGGAGATGGGAGAAACTTCCAGAAGGACAACCATCTCTGCAGCACTCCACCAATCAGGCTTTTATGGTAGAGTAGCCAAACGGAAGCCACTCCCCAGTAAATGCACATGACAGCCTGCTTGGAGTTGCCAAAAGGCACCTAAAGACTCCCAGACCATGAGAAACAAGATTCTCTAGTCTGATGAAACCAAGACTGAACTCTTTGCCCTGAATGCCAAGTGTCACTTCTGGAGGAAACCTGGCACCATCCCTACGGTGAAGAATGGGGGTGACAGTATCATACTGTGGGGATGTTTTTCAGTGGCAAGGATTGGGAGACTAGTCAGGATCTAGGCAAAGATGAACGGAGCAAAGTACAGAGAGAACCTTGATGAAAACTTGCTCCAGAGCGCTCAGGACCTGACTGAGGCGAAGGTTCACCTTTCAACAGGACAACGACCCTAAGCACACATTCAAGACAATGCAGGAGTGGCTTCGTGACAAGTCTCTGAATGTCCTTGAGTGGCCCAGCCAGAGCCCGTACTTGAACCCGATCGAACATCTCTGGAGAGACCTGAAAATAGCTGTGCAGCAACGCTCCCCATCGCTCCCCATCCAACCTGACAGAGCTTGAGAAACTCCCCGAATACAGGTGTGCCAAGCTTGTAGAGTCATATCCAAGAAGACTCAAGGCTGTAATCGCTGCCAAAGGTGCTTCAACAAACCACTCTGTAAAGGGTCTGAATACTTATGTAAATGGCATGGTAACTGTGTAGCAGTTACCATTCTACATTGGGATTCGATACCACTACTACTATACACTTACCAACCAGTTTATTATTATTAGGTACACCACCCGTTCACTTCTACAGACAGAGAGTCATGTGACCATGGCTTGCTACAGTATATAAAGCAGGCAGACAGGCATCGAGGCATTCAGTTACTGTTTGATTGAAAGTTAGAATGGGCAAAACGAGTGACCTAAGCGGCTTTGAGAGTGGTATGATCGTTGTTGGCAGGCACGCTGGATCCAGTATCTCAGAAACGGCCGGCCTCCTGAGCTTTTCACGCATGACAGTGTCTAGGGTTTCCCAAGAATGGTGTGACAAAAGAAAATCCAGTCAGGGGCAGTCCTGTGGGTGAAAACAGCTCATTGATGAGAGAGGTAGAAGGAGAATGGCAAGACTCGTGCAAGCTAACAGGCAGGCCAAAAACAGACAAAAATAACAGCACAGTACAACAGTGGAATGCAGAACGGCATCTCAGAACACACAACCCGTCGATCGTTGTCATGGATGGGCTATTGCAGCAGACGACCACACCAGGCTCCACTCCTATCAGCTAATAATAAGAAGACGCTGCTCCAGTGAGCACGCGATCACCAACATTGCACAATTGAGGAGTGAAAAAACATTGCCTGGTTCGACACATCCCGCTTCCTGTTGCGTCATGCTGATGGCAGAGTCAGGATTTGGCGTAAGCAGCATGACCTGGTGTCAACGGTACAGGCTGGTGGTGGTGGTGTACCGCCGTCAAATCTGCAGCAACTGCGTGATGGCATGGACCAACATCCCTGTGGAACATTTCCAACCTCTAGAATCCATGCCCTGAAGAATTCAGGCTGTTCTGGAGCTAAAGGGGGTCCAACCCGGTACTAGATGGGTGTAGCTAATAAACTGCCTTGGTGAGCGTATTTAAGCTACTGTTCACTGAGAGTGAGTTCCCTTTTACAGCATGTCTACATGTTTACTATGCAAGATCCATGTCCTCATCTCACTGTGCTCCATTGAGTTACAGGACCAAGTTTCAGAAGAACTGCATTGCCATACGTTCTGGTATAGTCTGCATTAAATGATGAAGTCTGGAATGGTGCCATTTCACATTTCCATAGGCTCCCACATCATGAATCTATCATCAAATCAAATCTATTTTATATAGCCCTTCGTACATCAGCTGATATCTCAAAGTGCTGTACAGAAACCCAGCCTAAAACCCCAAACAGCAGGCAATGCATGTGAAAGAAGCACGGTGGCTAGGAAAAACTCCCTAGGAAAAACTCACTAGAAAGGCCAAAAACCTAGGAAGAAACCTAGAGAGGAACCAGGCTAGGAGGGGTGGCCAGTCCTCCTCTGGCTGTGCCGGGTGGATATTATAACAGAACATGGTCAAGATGTTAAAATGTTCATAAATGACCAGCATGGTCAAATAATAATAATCATAGTAGTTGTCGAGGGTGCAACAAGCACGTCCGGTGAACAGGTCAGGGTTCCATAGCCGCAGGCAGAACAGTTGAAACTGGAGCAGGTGGACTGGGGACAGCAAGGAGTCATCATGCCAGGTAGTCCTGAGGCATGGTCCTAGGGCTCAGGTCCTCCGAGAGAAAGAAAGAAAGAGAGAAAGAGAGAATTAGAGAGAGCATATTTAAATTCACACAGGACACCGGATAAGACAAGAGAAATACTCTAGATGTAACAGACTGACCCTAGCCCCCCGACACATAAACTACTGCAGCATAAATACTGGAGGCTGAGACAGGAGGGATCAGAAGACACTGTGGCCCCATCCGATGATACCCCCGGACAGGGCCAAACAGGCAGGATATAACCCCACCCACTTTGCCAAAGCACAGCCCCCACACCACTAGAGGGATGTCTCCAACCACCAACTTACCGTCCTAAGACAAAGCCGAGTATAGCCCACAAAGATCTCTGCCATGGCACAACCCAAGGGGGGGCGCCAACCCAGACAGGAAGACCACGTCAGTGACTCAAGTGACGCACCCTTCCCATGGACGGCATGGAAGAACACCAGTAAGCCAGTGACTCAGCCCCTGTAATAGGGTTAGAGGCAGAGAATCCCAGTGGAGAGAGGGGAACCGGCAAGGCAGAGACAGCAAGGGCGGTTCGTTGCTCCAGCCTTTCCGTTCACCTTCACACTCCTGGGCCAGACTATACTTAATCATAGGACCTACTGAAGAGATAAGTCTTCAGTAAAGACTTAAAGGTTGAGACTGAGTCTGCGTCTCTCACATGGGTAGGCAGACCATTCCATAAAAATGGAGCTCTATAGGAGAAAGCCCTACCTCCAGCCGTTTGCTTAGAAATTCTAGGGACAATTAGGAGGCCTGCGTCTTGTGACCGTAGCGTACGTGTAGGTAGGCAGGACCAAATCGGAAAGATAGGTAGGAGCAAGCCCATGTAATGCTTTGTAGGTTAGCAATAAAACCTTGAAATCAGCCCTTGCCTTAACAGGAAGCCAGTGTAGGGAGGCTAGCACTGGAGTAATATGATCACATTTTTTGGTTCTAGTCAGGATTCATGAGATGTGATGTGGAAGGGAGATGAGCTGTTGCAAGGATTACAGTATATTACAGGGCCTGTCGGCCGGTGCCCTGTACAGAGTGCCACATAGATTACAATCCTGCTCTTTTCAATGATTAATTACCTGTAGCTCAATTATTCATGCTATGTTTATGTGGACCAGAAAAGCCTCTATGAATAATAGATTGGGGCTGGCTCCATCATGTTCACCAGCTCTGGGTTGATGGAGAAAATCAGAGAGGAGAGGGGGAGAGAGGATCCAGAGTGTTGTCTCAAGCTCAACCCTTCTCAGCTCATCTCTCATCCTACTCTGACTTCACTTTATACATTTACTGTACAGCTTAAGGAGGGATTCCTTCTTTACATGTTTTTATTTTAAATGATGTGACTGTTTGCGAGATAAAACAGTGTTGGTTGGTAGGGTTTCCTGAAAGTGCTGAGGAAGTGGATGAGAGTTGCCAGACTGGGCTGAGCGCTAGGTTACAGTACAGTAATGTTATTCTACTGGCCCATTCATTTCCATTTAATCTCAAACGGAAACCTTCACACAATAATCAACCACCTACCATGAACTTTACTTGCTTGTTTGCCATATCAAGTGTCTTGAGAACTGTACAAAAAGTAATGTGATTTAGACAAATCATTCTACGGTACATTAATAAGGCACTGTGTATAGGGGTTAGCCTGCGGTGCTAGGGTTATTGTAACTGTGGTATGTAGTGGTAGGGTTACTGTAACTGTGGTATGTAGTGGTAGGGTTATTGTAACTGTGGTTTATAGTGGTAGGGTTATTGTAACTGTGGTATGTAGTGGTAGGGTTATTGTAACTGTGGTTTATAGTGGTAGGGTTATTGTAACTGTGGTATGTAGTGGTAGGGTTACTGTAACTGTGGTATGTAGTGGTAGGGTTATTGCAACTGTGGTTTGTAGTGGTAGGGTTATTGCAACTGGTTTATAGTGGGAGGGTTATTGTAACTGTGGTTTATTGTGGTAGGGTTATTGTAACTGTGGTATGTAGTGGTAGGGTTACTGTAACTGTGGTATGTAGAGGTAGGGTTATTGTAACTGTGGTTTATAGTGGTAGGGTTATTGTAACTGTGGTTTATAGTGGTAGGGTTATTGTAACTGGGGTTTGTAGTGGTAGGGTTATTGTAACTGTGGTTTGTAGTGGTAGGGTTATTGTAACTGTGGTTTGTAGTGGTAGGGTTATTGTAACTGTGGTTTATAGTGGTAGGGTTATTGTAACTGTGGTTTATAGTGGTAGGGTTATTGTAACTGGGGTTTGTAGTGGTAGGGTTATTGCAACTGTGGTTTGTAGTGGTAGGGTTATTGCAACTGTGGTTTGTAGTGGTAGGGTTATTGTAACTGTGGTTTGTAGTGGTAGGGCTATTGTAACTTGTTTGTAGTGGTAGGGTTATTGTAACTGTGGTTTGTAGTGGTAGGGTTATTGTAACTGTGGTTTGTAGTGGTAGGGTTATTGCAACTGTGGTTTGTAGTGGTAGGGTTATTGTAACTGTGGTTTGTAGTGGTAAGGTTATTGTAACTGTGGTTTGTAGTGGTAGGGTTATTGTAACTGTTGTTTGTAGTGGTAGGGTTATTGTAACTGTGGTTTGTAGTGGTAGGGTTATTGTAACTGTGGTTTGTAGTGGTAGGGTTATTGTAACTGTGGTTTGTAGTGGTAAGGTTATTGTAACTGTGGTTTGTAGTGGTAGGGTTATTGTAACTGTTGTTTGTAGTGGTAGGGTTATTGTAACTGTGGTTTAGTTATGTACCCTCCGGCAGAATGTACTGTACTTCCCTATGGGAACAATCTGCTACAGCAAAGCTTGTCTGACTGCAGCAGCTTCACATCAGAGATGAAGTCGCTGTTGGCTATTTCTGTGTACTGAGGGAACATCCACATTAATTGGGCATAAACAACAAACTTACCTAAGATTGTTCTCTCTCTCGCTCTCACGCTCTCTCAGCTATCAGAAGCCCAGTTCCCATTTAGATTAGAAAAAAGGGTAAAACCAACAAGAAAGAAAGCAAGGAAGAAAGGGTAATAAACAAAGAACTTCCAGTAGGCAGGAGGGAAGCCGAAGGAATTCACATTTTCCATATCGGAGGTTCCCACCGACCACAGCCGCCATCCCGTCCATGGGCGGTGACTCAGGCCTGGATCAGGTTGGCAGCATCCAGCGATCCAGCCAGCCTGCCAGCCTGGTCACGATAAACATCAATGCTCATATTCCCTCTATTTCTGGCTTGACATACACTCCGACATGGTTACCTCACAGCACCTCTACATCAACCCACTTTGTGTGTGAGGGAGAGAAATACTACAGGTAGGTGTGTGTGTGTGTGTGTGTGTGTGTGTGTGTGTGTGTGTGTGCGTGTGTGCGTGTGTGCGTGCGTGCGTGCGTGTATTTGTTTGTATGTTTGTGTTGACAGATGAGCCTGAAAAACAGAGGGTAGAGTCCGTGCCATGTCAATTTGAGGAAACATTTTTCTCCCACAATGCTAAAGCAAAAACGCACACAACCTAAAAGAATGAGCCAAAAAGCGCTCCAGCAGGTAAAGTCACATTTAGTTATTGGTTGCAGGATACAATCAGAATCAAAATGGTCATCAGTAATTGTCATAAAATACATACAGTATGTATCATCACGTCAGGTACAGTCACCAACACGTGAGGTACAGAACATTTGTTGAAGAGCTTGCTTTTTACATTGGAAAACCAGCATTGTCCCACCTTATATTTTAGTTAAAATGTGCAATAAAACATCACTTGTGGAGTTTCTAATGGTGGCAGCAAAGCAAAAGTCTCTTTCCTGTTCAGTATGTTTAATAAACTAGTTGTTCAGTTACACGTTAATTAAAAAACACAACCCTGGAAACATTTTATATTTCATGAAGTTTGGCCATTATCTCTCTGTATTCCTCAGAATTAATGATAATTCATTCCTTATCAGAATTCATAGGAGAGTTGAGATGGTGGTCGCGGTTCCAATCTAAATACATTACAACTCCCCATCCCAAACCTGCCCTCATTTCAACATTTCTGGAAGTTTCACTTAATTTCACAATAAGGTACAGATATGAAGTGAAACTTCCAGAAGCTTTCAAATGAGGGCCAGGTTGTCAGGATGGGTAGTGTACTGTACAAGTACACATTAATTACAAGTAAGTGCCACTCAAGATACACAGGATTTAGCTAGTTATAATGAAGTGTAACACCTAATAATAACATTGTACTTAGGCAAACATTACATGTACTACAGTATGCTTGAAATAGTGTGTTTTTCCTCATCTGGGATGATCAAGTTAACCCAGATGGTACACTTTATTTTGGTGGCAAGTGCTAGCAATAACATTGAGTGGAGATACATTCATGGGTAAGTAATTAGAGCCTATTGAGCATAATCTCTCGGACACCCAGCACATCCACGAGGGGTCACAACCTTTGTAACAGTTGTTACTGAATCTGATGCAACTGAGAAGAAATAAAACATTAAGCCCATTTGTAACAAGCATGGTAAAAAGCATAAATTGTTACACCTTTGTAATTACAGACTGCAATTATTACCAGTTACATTTTGTTACTACACTGTAACTATTGGTTGTTACTGTTAACTACAATACGTGCTACAGTGTAATTACACACGTAATTACATTGTAATAAGAACCCCTTAAAATGAAGTGTAACCTAAAGTACATTGAGTACTGGACTTTCCCATTGAAGAGCATTCATGTGAGCTCAATATAAAACAAACGCTCACGTTTCTAGTCATTTGAGCGCAATAGAACACACACTACATGCTCCCATTCTAGAACAGTCATGTGAGCCAGATAAAGCAGAACTACTCTCAAATCAGATACAGATAGATATCAAATATCACATGCACATAATGCAGTTTACCAACAAGCTTGTGTTAGATATCCAAGAAGAGCCCTTTTGTGGCAGGCCCGGCAGTCATTGTAAATAAGAATTGGTTATAAATGGACCTGCCTGGAAAAATACAAATATATAAAAGTAATACCACTACTGATATGTTTTTACTGTCTTGAGAAGAGTTGGGAGAGGACAGAGACTTGTATTGCACAGACCCCCACTGCACAAACAGACAAACAGACAGAGACAGCAGCATGGGGAGAAGGAAAAGAGCCCTACAGATGGCCCCTGGGGAAAAACAGACATCTTTCCAAATATTCTAAATAAATACACACTCTTTTCTGACATGGCTTTTCCCTGTGTAAATCTGATCTTTTGGAATCTGATCTTTTGAGTGCAGATTTATACCATATCTATATGTGGATCTCAATTCTGATACAGTTCTGGTGCTCCATATGCAACCTCAGTCTGGACTCTCAGATCAGATTTCTTTGCTCTGAAGTGCCGTTACCAAGACGACTACCCTAAAATGTTAAGGAACACTGACAGGAAATGAGCATTGCATCTATGTACTACTTCAGATAGAATGCTCAAATCTGATATGGGTCACATATAAAACTGAGTGTGGGCAGTCAGGAAAAAAATATTGGATATGGAGAAAGAAATCAGAATTGGGTTCTTAGTGTGGCTGTGTAAACACAGAAAAGACCCATACAAAAATAAATCTGTTGTCTTGAACTACTAAGGTCGTTCCCGGAAAGGTGACGTTTCTGAAAACTAGACGACCTAAAGGAAATACTGTATAATACGCTATTTACACACCATCATACATTGTTGTGTAGGCTATAGCTGGAAAAAGTAGTTTCTGTAGCATCATCCTAAAATGGGTGCTGATTATCTCACCCATTATTTATTTGAAAAAATCTAGGATTATCTTATATTAAACCTGGAATATCAGCTGTCATAACTCCACAGTGACACTATTCTTGTAACAGATATCCAAAAACATACAGAACCGTTCATTTTTTAAACATAACAGATGTTGTATACAAGCTTTGCATACACACTATAGTAAAAAGATGCCTGCATGCTGTCCTTGTGGTTCTTGAAATTCCTAGAATGGAATGCAATCTTTCCTGGGGATAAGAATACAGAGTGCTGCACTGCAGGCCCATCTTAAAATGCTCTTTACTTAATTTCCACGGTAGGTTGACCCTAGCTTGCTCTACAGTGCGTGTGAGGGAGGGATTGTCTACACCTGGGTACCCATGGGTTCGTCACATAAGAAGAGTCCCGCACATACAAAACAATCACCTTTGCACCTTTTATTGTATTGTTTCAATGCATTTTACACTGTCCAAAGTCTGCTCTCCTATCCTACATATCAGATCTAACTTAGTTCACATAGAAACCTATAAGCAATTCACAAGTCTACTTTCCATAAAAGCCTTCGAGACCCACTGGAGTTCCACCTAAACCTACTTTACATGAAACCCGTAGAAACACATTGTCTCCATGACCCCTCTGCCTTCTAGAAGGACAGTCTAGGCCTCTGATTAATATGCTACTTCTCCACTCAGTTCATCTGTACAGATATCAGGAGCCAGGGGGCACAGAGAGAGAGAATAGCTCGACTGTAAGTAGTCAGCATGCACATGGTAATGAGTGTGTCTCTCTTTGTGTTTTGTTGTGCATCTGGATCGGTAGCATGCCTAACATGATGCAATTCCAATCTATAAGAAAATCTTGACTATGTTATTGCTGTCATATTATAATGTGGAGCATGTCATGCATTTGCAGTCTCAAGACCAGTCTAAAGGCATCAGCAATTAAGGGGGAACAAACAACTGACGTTCAACCCGAGGAGGAAACATGGACATAAAATACAATTCTCAAATAAATCTACTTGTCTCCTTGTTGAGAACGCAGAATGAAGACAGGTCCATGATAAACCAGAATGCCGGTGGGCATAGAGTCGGCCATCTTGCCAAAATTGGCAATTTTATACATCAACATTCCCGCCTAGAAGAATCCTTTTGATAAAATACACAAAATACGCTTCTGAACAAACTAAATGATTTTCTCAGAAACTGACTGTTACTGGTAACTGGTATCCTTTCTGTATGTAATAATGTAATGTAGTGCACAGCATCATTAATAACAGAACATTTGACACTCAAATATTTAAAGTTTTCAATAACTGCTACAAATGGAAACTGTCTGTTGCAGTTTCTAAGAGAAGAAATGCAATCTTTTTAGTACTTTTGTTTCGAAATACTTGTTTTGATTCACTATTGTCTACCCTGAAGGAACACAATGTAACAGTTTTGCATCAATGTTGAAATAACGTTTTTCACTGCAGTGGTTTCCACAATACAAGTCGTGTTGTGCTGATATTGTCATTTCTTTTGCATTTGGAAGATATTTTGTAGGCTAAAGATTCACAGGCGCCAAACATGGCACCAAAGCTATATGACTGGAGTTGCTACTTTTTTCCTCAGATCCATTCTGATGTTCATCTAAACTACCTTACACCTTCTCCTCCACACACAGTGGTGATCCACACAGCCAGAAACAGACAGCCCCCGCTTGGGAGAACACTCCAGAAAAAGACCGGAGAAAACCCCACCCGCTACTGTCTGTAAACCACCCCTCTGAAATGAAGTGCACAGACATGGGCCCCTCTCTGGCCTGGCCTCAGGGGTCTATGCACTACCATTGTAGCAAGACACCCTGTGACATGCAATGTAGTAATACACTGCACTCACCAGGAGCTAAAGCCGAGGCCTTAGCTTACTGTAGCTAACCAACCAGACAGTGTCTGTAGGAGACTGTTACACCTAGCAGGTCTGGGCTGGGCGCTGGCTGGGTGGAGCAGGACCCTTCTTCCCCTCGGTGCAGCAGTCCAGTTCCAGACAGGGGGAGAAAAGTGACGTGAACAGGCGGCCCAGGCCCTTCCGGAACATGCTGTTGGAGAGACTATAGATGAGACAGTTGCAGAAGCTGTTGCTGATGGCTAGCCATGTGGTGAGGAAGGAGGCCACCAGGTGGCAATAGAGGCCGGCACTCTCCAGCAGGAAGTAGACGATGTAGGGCATCCAGAGCACGTAGAACACGCTGGTAATACGGAACAGCACCATGGCGTAGCGCTTATCCAGGCACCCTTCACCACGCTCGCCCCTCTCGTTCCCCTGGGGGCCGAAGCGTGCATGGCGTTGGGTGATCTTGCGGGTGTGCTGACGGCAGATGCGGAAGATACTCCCATAGGTGAAACACACAGTGAGGGTGGCTGGAGCATACAGCAGAGCCACGATGAATGAGCTGAAGCCCGGATCAGTCTGCCACGAGGTCGCACACCAGCGAAATATATCTCCGTGGTAGCCAGGCTTCCCCCACCCGAAGAAGGAGGGCAGGAAGATGAGGGCGGAGTAGAGCCAGATGAGGCCAATACAGACGCGCAGGCGACACGGTGTGACCAGCGTAGCATAGGTGAACGGCCGTGTGATAGCGATGTAGCGGTCAACACTAATACACGCCAGAGACGCCATGGACACACTCTTCAGCACAGACACCAGGTAGACAAACACCTTACAGGTGAGCTCCTCGTCCAGCCCCTTGAGGTAGTGGAGCAGGGACAGGGAGGGCACCAGGCAACTCACCCCCACCAGGAGGTCTGCGTAGGCCATGGTCTGGATGAAGTGGCTGGTGGTGTGGTGGTGGAGCAGTGGAGCACAGTGGAACACAAAGATCACCACCAGGTTGCCGCTGATGATGAGGATGGTGAGGAAGAGAATGACGGACACCTCCAGCATGCAGGTGTTGAGGTTGTAGGAGTAGCCCAGGCCCAGCAGGCAGAAAGGAGAGCTGCTTTGGTTCACATCAGAGGAGGTAAAGTTCATGTTGGAGCTGCGGGAAACAGACCGGTCAGTTCAGTTCAGCTCTCATCTCTTATTACGGTCTTTATCACTTTCTTTAACCAGATGGTCAGTTTCTCTCTCTTTAACCAGACGGTCAGTTACTCTCTCTTTAACCAGACGGTCAGTTACTCTCTCTTTAACCAGATGGTCAGTTTCTCTCTCTTTAACCAGACGGTCAGTTACTCTCTCTTTAACCAGACGGTCAGTTACTCTCTCTTTAACCAGACGGTCAGTTTCTCTCTCTTTAACCAGACGGTCAGTTACTCTCTCTTTAACCAGACGGTCAGTTACTCTCTCTTTAACCAGACGGTCAGTTACTCTCTCTTTAACCAGACGGTCAGTTACTCTCTCTTTAACCAGACGGTCAGTTACTCTCTCTTTAACCAGACGGTCAGTTACTCTCTCTTTAACCAGACGGTCAGTTTCTCTCTCTTTAACCAGACGGTCAGTTTCTCTCTCTTTAACCAGACGGTCAGTTTCTCTCTCTTTAACCAGACGGTCAGTTCATCAATCCGTGCTCCTCTCCCTTGCACTTTAGTTACCCCTGGAGGTAAGCTGCTACTCAATGGTTGTTTCTTCCCCTCCTCTTCTCTGCTGCTCCTCTCCTTCTTGTCTCTTTTTTCACTTTTCTGGCCTCAGAGTGCAATGCAGTCTTACAGTAGCAAACGTTGTCCTCTGTTGCGCACTGAGAACAGCAGAGAATGTTGCTGTGTATCAGTGTGTGTCTCTGGGTGTGTGTGTACGTAATTGAGTCATGTGCCAGTACCAGCCAGCCTTCTGGTGGGCTAACCTAGCACATGCAGGCTCTGGTGTGTACAGTACACATGGCTGCAGAAGTCTGTCTACCCACTAGTTTCGGTTCCACCTCTAGTCCTCTCTCCTTCCCACTGAGCTGCAGAGGTGCATACAAACACAATCTCTGGATGTCAACTTCTGTGCATGCCCTGTACAGTACCCGCAGGTGGAGTTCAAGGAGTCCCGGAGGTCATCTAAAAGTCTAGATCTATAACTCCTCGGCGAAATTATAACCAGTGTAGAGAGAGATTTAACGGACAAAAACAGTCATCAGAAGCCAGAAACACATTCCAACCAAAACAGTGCTGTAAATGTCTAGAAGTAGCAGCAGCAGCAGAAGTGCTTTGCAGGAGAGACGCAAAGAAATAGAAATCCAGAATACCACAGCATCCACAGAGAGTAGGAGGATAGGAGGAGGATAGTAGAGCATCCAGCGGTGCAAGGAGCTCCAGAATACCACAGCATCCACAGAGAGTAGGAGGATAGGAGGAGGATAGTAGAGCATCCAGCGGTGCAAGGAGCTCCAGAATACCACAGCATCCACAGAGAGTAGGAGGATAGGAGGAGGATAGTAGAGCATCCAGCGGTGCAAGGAGCTCCAGTCTCCGATTCCATCCACAGAGAGTAGGAGGATAGGAGGAGGATAGTAGAGCATCCAGCGGTGCAAGGAGCTCCAGTCTCCGATTCCAAACCTCTTTTGAACCAGCGAGTGTTTAGAGTAAAAGAATAAGGAGGAAACGATAGTCCTTTACTGCTCCACTCTGCTGTGGCACTGATGCAGCAATGGTACTGCCCTCTCCTCCCCCTTACTCTCTCCCTCTGTCTCTTTCTCTCTCTCTCTGTTTCCTTTGCTATGCCTGCAGCAGCAACAGCCTGAGAGGAAGAGCTCCTCCCTCTCTGCAGGCTCAGCCAGTGAGTATAGCTGGGTAGAGCTCTCTCCACACAGACTGTGCACACCCACCTACGTATACACAGAAGACTCTGAAGGCTCCCCCATCACATACTGTACACATGCGTGCAAGTGTCCCCTCACACACAAATACAGATACAGACACACATGCATATACACACACAGAGAGACACAGTTATGCATTCATGTACACACATGCATGAACACACACACACACACATTCACACACAAACTCACACTGACACACACACGCCCACACGCACACACACAGGTTAAAGAAAGAGGAGCCATGGAACCATCCTTTTTGATCATGCATAACAGAACTCACTGTGGGATTTAATCAAGATACTTAGTGAAGACAAACGTTTTCAGACGGGGTTGAAGTGTAGGGTTTGAACCTGAAATTAGGGAGGGGCAGTTCACCTTGCGTCTCCATAGGCAAGCACCAGGGTCTTGAAGTAGGTGCGAGCTTCGACTGGGAGCCAGTGGAGAGCGTGAAGGAGCGGGTTGACATGGGAGAACTTGGGAAGGCT
The DNA here is from genome assembly GCF_901001165.1 of Salmo trutta. Lineage (NCBI taxonomy): Eukaryota > Metazoa > Chordata > Actinopteri > Salmoniformes > Salmonidae > Salmo > Salmo trutta. Next base: position 26,378,636 of record NC_042983.1, on the reverse strand, counting down.
CAACACCAGACGGGCTGCAGCGTTCTGGATGAGTTACAGGGGTTTGATGGCACAAGTGGGGAGCCCAGCCAGCAGAGAGTTGAAGTTGTCTATGTGGGAGATGACAAGTGCCCAGATTAGAACCTGTGACGCTTCCTGGGTGAGGAAGGGTCATACTCTATGGATGTTGTAGAGCGTGAACCAGCAAGAGTACTGCTTTGATGTTTTCAGAGAACGACAGGATGTTGTCCAGGGTCACGCCGAGGTTCTTTGCTCTCTGGGATGGGGACACCGTAGAGTTGCCAACTGTGATGGAGAGCTGTTGGAGTAGGCAGGCCTTCCCTGGGAGGAAGAGCATCTCCTTTTTGTTGAGCTTGAGGTGGTGGGCCGACATCCAAGCTGAGCTGTTTTCCAGGCACACAGAGATGCGTGTCGCCACTTAGGTACCAGAAGGGGGGAAGGAGAAAAGTAGTTGAATGTCATCTGCATAGCAATGATAGGAGAGACCATGTGAGGATATGACGAAGCCAAGTGACTTGGTGTATAGAGAAAAGAGGAGAGGGCCAAGAACCGAGTCCTGGTGGACACCAGTAGTGAAAACACGTGGTGCAGACACATCAGCTGGTAGGATCAACCTGACAGGTAGGATGCAATCCGAGAATCGCCCAGCCCAGTCTGCAGTGTGCGCGAGTTTGTGGAGAGGAACAGAGCAGGCATTGAGAGGTGGTTTGTTATTCTTCACCATATGGAGGGGATGTCAGTCATTGATCGTGTTTACGACTGGGTCAAGGGTCAATTCATGCACATCTGCCGCCATTATGGGGCCAAAGTCGGCCTGGACCCGCTGAACAAGCGCTGAGTTGTTCCGTGGCCTTCACCCTGCAGAGTAGGTAAACATCAACCCACATGTCTCACCCCAATATTACCACAGGAAATAGTAAACCAGTAAATACTAAACACTGTTCTCTGGGAGAAGGTGGTGGTTGAGGGTGGGGCTATGACTAATTTCCCTTCGTTTCTTCAGGTATTATCGCCTTCACAGAAAGGTCAAGCTGCAGTGTGTGTGTGATGGGTATACAGCTATATTGAGAGAGTAAATAGTACCCGTAGTAGAAGTAATTGCTTATACAGTGGAACTGGAAATATGATACAGCCAGTATTTCTGTAAGAAGATGTATATCCGAGTTCAGAACATAGAGCCATACCTTCACTCAAAACCACACACACATGCTGTGCATCACTGTAGTGTATCCATTTCCCTTTTACAACTAACTCCTACTCGTAAAGACAGTCTCTTTGCCGCCACACTCCTTCTGGCCAAATTGAGTTAGACACTGGCACTTGCTCGATTACTAAAGGCCTGACTGGTGCCAGAGACAATTTCTATCATTTCTGCAGGACGAGTCCACTGTCTGGTTTGGCATCATCCTCAAGGGACGGAGTACAGACAACCTGATGGACAGGGGAGAATGAGCCTATCTTGATTGTGTTGTCATCTGCCTCTGTGATCTTGTTGTTGTCAGTTGATCTTGTTGTTTTTTGCATATGTTGATTGTCTTTTAACTAAAGAGCTGATGATGCAAGACTAATTCCTGAATAAGGCCAATAAAGTGAACTGAGTCTGTTGATCATTATTTCATGACTCAATAAATCAGGTGGGATGACATTCACCCCTCACATCAAAACGACAGCAAAAAACAGTGATAAAAAACAGCAATTTTATCTCATGAACATTATCCATACCAGCACGAGCCGGTGGGGATGCATCATCACCTAAAGGTCATAGGTCAGATGTACTACCTAAGTGCTGAGACTAGAGAGAGGTGGTGGCATTTTACTTTTCCTCTCCATGACAACCAACCGGTCCTGACACATCATGTTGTTCCTTGATAATGGCCATGATCAACACAGTTAAGCCAGTCAGTTATAGGTGCTGAAGTGTACATTACTCTCTATGACCCACGCTTCTATAAACTGTACACGTCTGTGTACTGTACTTTACCTTGCCCAGGTATAGTGCATGTTGTTGCATTCTACATTGTAAAACAGGCTTACACCATCAGACACACATCCAGGTCTCTTTATAGGCTACCAGTACACTGTATTGTAATACTTTCCTGTAGCTAGATTCAGACCTGATACAGCTGCCAGACCTGCCTATCTGTTGTCAGTCTGTCTGAGTCAATACACTCTTTATCTAGTGACACTTAAGAGCGTGTAAGTGTGACTACACATTCATCAGAGTTATGAACGGTGGGCTTAGTCAGTCCAACAAACTCACTAAAGCGCAAATAAAGCATTTATAATTGTATTCTATTATCTTGTTTATTTATGTAAGTCTTAAAAATACATAATGTATAGCCAAAGAGTGATGGGATACGTTTGTACACTGACATGTCGTAGAAAGCGACTTTCATACTGCAATTGTAACATTATCACTAAACAATCACTTCTATTGAGATCCCTTCTTTGACATGTTCTACTGCGCTGCTGGGCACATCAGAGGCAGGATGCAAACATACACTATATATACAAAAGTTTGTGGACACCCCTTCAAATCAGTGGATTCGGCTATTTCAGCCACACCCGTTGCTGACAGGTGTATAAAATCAAGGACACAGTCATGCAGTCTCCATAAACAAACATTGGCTGTAGAATGGCCTTACTGAAGAGCTCAGTGACTTTCAACGTGGCACCGTCATAGGATGCCACCTTTCCAACAAGTCAGTTCGTCAAATTTCTTACCTGCTAGAGCTGCCCCGGTAAAACGTATGTGCTGTTATTGTGAAGTTGAAACGTCTTGGAGCAACAACGGCTCAGCTGCAAAGTAGTAGGCCACACAAGCTCACAGAACGGGACCACCGAGTGCTGAGGAGCATAGCGTGTAAAAATCGTGAGTTGCAACACTCACTACAGCGTTCCAAACTGCCTCTGGAAGCAACGTCAGCACAATAACTGTTTGTCGGAAGCTTCATGAAATGGATTTCCATGGCCGAGCAGCCACATACAAGCCTAAGATCACAATGCGCAATGCCAGGCTTAGGCTGGAGTGGCGTAAAGATCGCTGCCATTAGACTTTGGAGCAGTGGAAACGTGTTCTCTGGAGTGATGAATCACACTACACCATCTGACAGTCTGACGGGCAAATCTGGGTTTGGCGGATGCCAGGAGAATGCTACCTGCCTGAATGCACAGCGCCAACTGTCAAGTTTGGTGGTGAAGGAGGAATGGGGCTGTTTTTCATGGTTTGGGTTAGGCCCCTTAGTTCCAGTGAAGGGAAATCTTAACTCTACAGCATACAATGACATTTTAGACGATTCTGTGCTTTCAACTTTGTGGCAACAGTTTGGGGATGGCCCTTTCCTGTTTCAGCATGACAATGCCCCCATGCACAAAGCGAGGTCCATAAAGAAATGGTTTGTCGAGATCGGTATGGAAGAACTTGACTGGCCTGCACAGAGCCCTGACCTTAACCCTCTCAAAAACCTTTGGGATGAATTGGAACGCTGACTGTGAGCCAGGCCTAATTGCCCAACCTCACAAATGCTCTTTAAATCAAATCAAATCAAATTGTATTTGTCACATGCGCCGGTGTAGATCTTATTGTGAAATGCTTACTTACAAGCCCTTAACCAACAATGCAGTTTTAAGACAAATAAGAGTTAAGAAAAATATTCAAGAAATAAACAAAAGTAAAAAATAAAAGAGCAACAATAAAATAACAATAACGAGGCTATATATAGGGGGTACCGGTACCAAGTCAATGTGTGGGGGCACAGGTTAGTTGAGGTAATTGAGGTAATATGTACATGTAGCTAGGGGTAAAGTGACTACGCATAGATAATAAACAGCAGCGTAAAAAAAGGGGGGGTCAATGCAAATTGTCTGGGTAGCCATTTGATTGGCTGTTCAGCAGTCTTATGGCTTGGGGGTAGAAGCTGTTAAGAAGCCTTTTGGACCTAGACTTGGTGCTCCGGTTCCGCCTTGCCGTGATGTAGCAAAGAGAACAGTCTATGACTAGGGTGGCTGGAGTCTTTGGCTATTTTTAGGGCCTTCCTCTGACACCGCCTGGTATAGAGGTCACGGCTGTCTTGGTGTATTTAGAACCATGATAGTTTATTTGTAATGTGGACACCAAGGAACTTGAAGCTCTCAACCTGCTCCACTACAGCCCTGTCGATGAGTATGGGGGTGTGCTCGGCCCTACTTTTCCTGTAGTCCACGATCTTAACCTTTGTCTTGATCACATTGAGGGAGAACTTAATGATGGTGTTGGAGTCGTGCTTGGTCAATCATTCATGGGCGAACAGGGAGTACTGGAGGGTACGAAGCACGCACCCCTAAGGGTTCCTTGTGCTGAGGACACTATGGTGTTGAATGCTGAGCTGTAGTCAATGAACAGCATTCTCACGTAGGTGTTCCTTTTGTCCAGATGGGAAAGGGCAGTGTTGAGTGCAATAGAGATTGCGTCGTCTGTGGATCTGTTGGGGTGGTATGCAAATTGGAGTGGGTCTAGGATTTCTGGGATTATGGTGTTGATGTGAGCCATGACCAGCCTTTCAAAGCATTTCATGGCTAGAGACATGAGTGCTACGGGTCGGTAGTCATTTTGGCAGGTTACCTTGGTGTTCTTGGGCACAGGGACTATGGGGGTCTGCTTGAAACATGCAGGCATGAGAGACTCGGCCAGGGACAGGTTGAAAATGTCAGTGAAGACACTTGCCAGTTGGTCAGTGCATGCTCGGAATACATGTCCTGGTAATCCGTCTGGGCCTTGTGACTGTTGACCTGTTTCAAGGTTTTACTCACATCGGCTACGGTGAGCATCACACAGTCATCTGGAACAGCTGGTGCTCACATGCATGCTTCAGTGTAGCTTGCCTCCAAGCGCGCATAGAAGTAATTTAGCTCATCTGGTAGGCTTGTGTCACTGGGAAGCTCGCGGCTGGGCTTCCCTTTGTAGTCCGTAATGGTTTGCAAGCCCTGTCACATCCGATGAGCATCGGAGGTGGTGTAGTAGGATTCAATCTTAGTCCTGTATTTACGCTTTGCCTGTTTGATGGTTCGTCTGCAGCTCTACCCTTTATCTCAGTGAGGATGGTGCCTGTATTCCATGGCTTCTGGTTGGGGTTTGTAGGTACTGTACTATGGGGATAACATCATTGATGCACTTATTTCTGAAGCAGGTGACTGATGTGGTGTACTCCTCAATGCCATCGGATGAGTCCCAGAACGTATTCCAGTCTGTGGTAGCAAATCAGTCCTGTAGCTTAGCATCTGCTTCATCTGACCACTTTCGTATTGAGCGAGTCACTGGTACTTCCTGCTTTAGTTTTTGCTTGTAAGCAGGAATCAGGAGGATAGAATTGTGGTCAGATTTTCCAAATGGGGGGCGAGGGAGAGCTTTGTACCCGTATCTGTGTGTGGAGTAAAGGTGGTCTAGAGTTTTTTTCCCCTCTGGTTGCACATGTAACATGCTGGTAAAAATTAAGTAAAACAGATTTAAGTTTCCCTGCATTAAAGTCCCCGGCCACTAGGTGCGCCGCCTCTGGATGAGCATTTTCTTGTTTGCTATGGCTTTATACAGCTCGTTGAGTGTGGTCTTAGTGCCAGCATCGGTTTGGGGTGGTAAATAGACAGCTACGAAAAATCTAGATAAAAACTCTTGGTAAATAGCGTGGTCTACAGCTTATCATGAGATACTCTACTTCAGGCGAGCAAAACCTCCAGACTTCCTTAATATTTGATTTTGCGCACAAGCTGTGATTGACAAATAGACACAGACCTCCACCCCTTGTCTTACCGGTTGCAGCTGTTCTATCTTGCCGATGCACGGAAAAACCAGCCAACGTGTTATTATCCATGTCGTCGTTCAGCCACGACTAGGTGAAACAAGATATTACCGTTTTGAATATCCCATTGGTAGGATAGTCTTGAACGGAGCTCATCCAGTTTACTCTCCAATGATTGCATGTTGGCCAATAGGACGGATGGTAGAGGCGGCTTACCCACTCGCCAACAAATTCTCACAAGGCACCCCGACCTGTGTCCCCTGTATTGGCGTCTTCTCTTCATGAGAATTGCGTGTGTGTGACTGAATGGAAGCAAGTCCCTGCAGCAATGTTCAAACATCTAGTGGAAGTCTTCCCAGAAGAGTGGAGGCTGTTAGTAGCAAAGGTGGGACCAACTCCATATTAATGCCCATGATTTTGGAATGAGATGTTCGACGAGCAGGTGTCCACATACTTTTGGTCATGTAGAGTATGTGAACGTACATACTGTACACACACGCACACACACACACAGACACACACACGCACACACAGTCTTGTACAGATAACCTTGTGGGGACACACAATTCAGTCCCATTCAAAATCCTATTTTCCCTAACCCCTAACCCTAAACCTAACCCTAGCACGTACTCTTACCCTAACCCTAACCCTAACCTTAACCTTACCCCAAAAACCTAACCTTAACCCAAACCCTAAACCTTAGCTCCTAACCATAAAACTAACCCTACCTCTTAACCCTGACCCTTAACATAATTCTAAACCTAACACTAATTCTAACCTTAACCCTAAACCCCCTAGAAAAAGCATTTGACCTCGTGGGGACTAACAAAATGTTCCCAGTTGGTAAACTTTTGGTTTGTTTACTATTACTTCCAGAAGTCCCCACAAGAATAGTTACACACACACACACACACACACACACACACACACACACACACACACACACACACACACACACACACACACACACACACACACACACACACACACACACACACACACACACAGTGGCAGGAAACCCCCGGCAGTAAGCTGCACTAATTGCCACAGATGGAGTATGTTTTATTCATCTCAAGGTTCTGATTAAGAACAATGAGTGAGAGTAATAAGACTGAGAAATGGAAGTGGGATTTTAGCAGCGCTCCCAGCCTCTGCCCCCTCGGCTTTGCCTGAGGACAGATAAGAGATTAGTAAAAATATCTCATTTCCCCATGAATGGTTTTTAATTAGTAGAATGTATGTGTGTGAACAGGCGAAAGACAAAGAGAGATGGAATGAATGAAAAGAAATACAGTGAGAAAGAGACAGTGAGGGACTGTGTGTGTATAGAAGAATATGTCCCAAGGCTGGTAGGATACTGAGTGTAAAGCAATGACAATGTGAAGTTTAAATACAGTAACTGCGAGCTAATTAAGGACAATTCAACATCCTTTTGAAGATGGAAACTACATTTGGAGGAAACAGCGCCACAGTTTCCCCAGCGCCTTTCTTACTGTTTTTGTTTTGTTGATGAAACCGAGGAGATGAGGGATCTAGATAATTACATGGTTAAAAAATTGCGGTGTTTGTTGTTTGCAGTAACTTCCTTGTTGTTGTAATATCCTGAACGGATATGGCAGTTTCACCAATTAAGGATTCTAGTTTTAAAGTGAAGAGCATACAACTTACCGCAGGATTTTGAAAGTAAACATGACTGACAGTGTTATTTCAGCTTCTCCCAAGGGCAATCAGTTAGACTTCATTCCACTTCACTGGATTTCAGTACTGTTCAATCACTCAAAGCAAATGTCTACACTGATTTCATAGAAGTATTTATATGATCCCTCTCACACCAGGCAGCTTGATATGTTTAAAACAGTAATCTTGGTCTTAACACCAGAGGAAAGCAGCAGCAATTTGGACAAAGTTGACACACACACACACACACACACACACACACACACACACACACACACACACACACACACACACACACACACACACACACACACACACACATACACACACTTTTGTCAGAAATCAATATCACATATCAGCAATTTCTCATGTAGCCTATGATTCATTTATAGTTTGGATGAAGAACGGTAACTCTGTATATTATTAAATCATTATATTTGTTAGCCAGAGAGACAGGAACGAGGACATGTAATCTTGTTTTACCTTCTGGTAGCTGTCCTTTTGTTGATGCGGACACATCACAGCTGCTCTTCAGGACCTTGATTAGGAAGGTTGGTTACAGTTGCGTTGGAGCAAACGCCTGCACATCCAGTAGCACTCCAGGGCAGGGGAGGACTGGGACAAAAATGAGGCTCTAGCATTTTATTCACACCAGCCCATGTCACTACACGCTCCGCTAACTCACGCTCCACACACACACCCCATCCCCAAACATACACCCTACACCCTGACACAACAATGCTGACATATAACATTTACATCTTTATGTCCACTCACTAATATCATTGGCTAATTGGAGTTCAACACCTGAGGAAGTGGAAACTCAAAACACATTAACTCGATCGCTAACTCTAAATAATACCCACTGCTGGTTAGGGCCGTTACGATACCAGTATCGCGATACCCGTTAGTATCGGGGAAAGGAAGCAAAACACGAAATGGATTTAACTCCTTTAGGAAAACAGCCCTAATGTTGGAAACAAACATCATTATGTTGTCACCCAGAGTCACATTTATTTATTTTCCAAGCTACAGCACAGAATATTTTACATACAGCAGGTTTTTAAAGGACCAAAGAGTTTTATCTGCTTCGCCATGGAAAAATATCACAATACTGGTATCGTCCCGGCCGTACTGCTGGTAGTAGCCCTCACAATGGCCGGTGTGCACTTCGCGCCACTCCATATCTCAAAGCCATATCAAATATCTTGGTTGTAAAATAGTTGCTATTGAGAGTTGAGAAATAACTACACTTACAGCAGGCCCCAGCTAAACAGGCACAGAGGCAGGGCACACACTTTCATTACAGGAATCATAAGGATAATACACTTTACTGTAATGAAAGTGTAAAACAAATCTTAACAGGCTCATAGGCCACCGGCCATGTCACCCTTTTCACTAATTTTATAAAAAAAATTAAAAATGATGTGTGTCAATTTTCGACCAGCCCACCCAACTAAAAAATGGTCCAGCTCATCTGTCATTTGCCAAAATTGCCAGATGGCCAATCTGCCCCTGCTCCAGGACATATCTACTGAAGTGGATACTACCGTGGATATATACTGTACTATGGTATTATGCACTCCATTTGACAATATAATGTCCTCAGCACCTATGATTTACATCATTATGTTTCTGTTATCTGACAGAAAACACCCGGACCAGAGTCAGACAGGGACAGGACCAGTTCTATAAACACTGTATTTCTTCTCAGTGTAATTGAATTAATGTTTTTGACATCCGGCCCCTTAAGACAGACATATTCTGTGAGACAAGCAGCCACTTAAAACATCTTAAAATGTCCGGTGGAGAACAAAAGGAGCTCTGAGGGCTTCACTGGGTGACTAATATTTGATATTCTGCACTAAAACAAAACGTTTGAAGCTATTTCTAGACAAGACTTGTTTAACAAAGGGCTCCATATTTCTACCCAAACGTCCCATTTGTAAAAACAATGACCACGGTCTGGAGGCCTGACCATGGAAAAGACAAGTCCCAGAGTGGTAATACATGTCTAATATTCTATCTGAGGAGCACATGGCTTCTTGGAAAAGATTTTTCACCATCAGTCGTGGCGGACTTGGCTGGTTGATAACGTTCCGTGACGTGGGTGGATTCAGTTGAATAATAACAGCAAATTAGGGCAAGTTCTCTGGACATTGAGTCTGCAGACGCCAAAACAGAACATCAACAAAACTCATACTTCTTTGGCATTGTATGTTTTTGTCATAGAGTGCATTAAATTGACAATTATCACCTTTAGGCTAAGAGCTCCTGCCCATAATTAGCAAAACTTTTGAGAAACTCATTAATGTAAACACAGAGCATTTTTGCTAAATTAATGAATCAAATGAGTTTCAGTTTACATAATTAAGCAATTCAAAGATTAAAGCTATGTTGCTCTTGTAGCTGCTGCTTAATGGATTCACACACACACACACACACACACACACACACACACACACACACACACACACACACACACACACACACACACACACACACACACACACACACACACACACAGAAAGAGAGTTGGTTTAATAATGGTTTAACATATACAAAACAGGCAATATCTGTACCAACAGAACATAGACAGTGACAACGTCTAAGTGACATATTCCACAGAACAATTGTAACATAGACACAAGAAGTCAGGAAGCAGGTGCAGTTAGTGAGTTTAATGATAACGAACATGGAATGATACAAAACAAGAGAAGCGTCTCACACAAACAATACTACCTGATGATTGACAAAACAGTGCTAGATAAATGGTAAGTAATGAAGGTAGTGATGAAGTCCAGGTGTGACTGTGCAGGTGTGCGTAATGATGGTTGCCAGGTGTGCGTAATGATGGTTGCCAGGTGTGAGTAAAGATGGGTTGCCAGAACCGGTGGATAGTAGACCGGTGACGTTGAGCGCCGGAGCGGGAGGAGAGTTAACAATGAGCACACCCAGTTAGCCATGTGAGCTAACTACAGTAATTGTGAGTGAGCCAAGAGTCAGGATTGTGACTGGCTGCACAGCGAAGCTGCAGAGTTTCAGTCAAGCAGATCCTGTCTGCCTGAGTGATTGGGCTAGGCGCAGGAAGACATGCCAGCTGCCCCACAGACCATGCGTCCATGCACCACCGCACCTGCACACACACACACACACAGAGAGGGCGTATTCCAGATTTACAGACATACTCTGTGCAGGCCTGCTCAGATTTGTAGATATTTGTAATCCCTGGTGATGTGTTTACCTTCTCAGAAATGCCATCAATATGATACAGTATAATGATCTTGTAATCTGCGCAGGCTAGACTGCACTCAATGTGCATTTAGAACTGTCTGTAGGTTACTTGTAACTAGTCAAGTAGTCAATCAACTGACGTGGCCCCTTAATTTGATATCTATGTAAATAAAACAGAGATCAGTGTGACAGTGAATACATCTATTCATAAGGCATGGTATGAAATACAATAGGATATTGATATCTAAATGGAGCAGATAGTGTAAACATTAATTTACTACATTATAATAACCCTGATGCTGTGGCATGGGGAATGGTCATCAATGTAAATCCTCTTACAATCTTGAATTACAGTACTGTTACATCAGTAATACAACCACAACAACATGGGCAACTACATGTAGTGTTCTCAGAGAATACAAAAGACAGCGCATCATGTTGTGAGATTACATGGTATACAACGGCTCCATCTGCTGTAGGAAGCATAGTAATGCTTTTGGGGTTACAGGCTGACTACAGTAACTTGATTGGGTCCATTGTGCTGAAAAAAATATATACTAGTATTTACATGGTGGTTACATTGACAGGTACATTGTAATTACAGTGTAGATACACATTGTTGCATAGTACTTACAACTATAGCTGTTTGGACTTTGTAGGCTATCAATTAGATTTGCAAATAAATTCTAATTGACAGTTGGGCCCAAACCGCCCGTACTACGTGCCAATGTGTACACACACTGTGATTAACCTGTACCTACCAATCTAATAACACTGCAAATAGATCAGCTTTTAGTGTCACAAAGTAATGTGGGACGCTTTGTTATCCTGTTGGGTGTCTGCTCCTCTGATATTGTAGAAACACAACATTCTCATCATTCTCACCCATGTCACATCCTCATACAAGATACAAGCATTTATTGTCTACCCATTTCCAAAACAGGCTTAATCGACAATAATAACATATTATGTTTTAAAGACACACTATCATCACTTTGGTCCTACTGTGGGCTACCTTAGCCAAAACAATCCTCCTGAGGACAAATCATGTCAGTAATATTTTTGGCACTCATTTCACTTAAGAACACTTGTTGTGACTTAACAGAAATGTCAGCATTACACATCTTTAAAGCTTGCTATTTTAATCTGATAAGAAATCTAACAGATTCACATTCTGTTGTCTATTCATAAATAAAATATGCATTTACATGTATTACAAAAATGACACCACACAATCAGGGCAGCTTTTTAAATATCATGTTAACTCATTCACTAAATGAACATTGTTATAAAATATGAACACATACTGTATACACGTCTACAGTAACTTTTATTCTAATATTCAGTGTTGTACCTTCAAGTACCGTACGATACGGTTTACAATTCAGCTAACACTACTACGCAGCTATTCATTTATGACTCAGCAGAAATGAAACGTGATACAGCACTAAAGAGAGTCATCCATAACAACAGGCTTATTGTCCATGCTATTGTCCATGCTACAGTCCTGCAGACGCCCGTACTCAAAATCAAGAACCCCGTCATGTAGTAGACTCCGCTCGTTGGCGTTGTCAAAGCTGTTCTTGCCGTGGATTTGTTTGAGATGTTTGCGGAGCACGGGCTTGTGTGCGAACACCATGTCGCAGTAGTTACAGCGATGGGGCTTGTCTCCACTGTGTAAGTTCTGGTGGTCCAGGAGAGAGCATTTCTGAGTGAAGGTCTTGCCACATATGTTGCATTGAAAGGGCTTGATGCCAGCGTGGACCCGCATGTGCCGGTGCAGGTTACCCTTCTGGGTGAACGTCTTGCCACACAGCAGGCACATGAACAGCTTGTGCATCTTGAGGTGGTTGGCGTAGTTCTCTAGCTGGCGGAACACACGGGCACACTTTGGGCACTGGTGGTACCACTGAAGAGATTTGTCTGAGTTTCGTAGGTGCCCCCCCAGATTAGGTCTCCCTGTGGCTGAGGTGGGTAGTGGGGGGGGGCTGAGCGGGTATCCTGGCATATGTGGTATGGTCATCTCACCAGCCCGGGTGTCCACGGTTGAGTTGATTAGGGAGTGCTGGGGCTCAGGGGAGTGTAATGACGATGGGGGGCTGGTGTGGAAGCACCCTGCAATGGAGGCAGAGGAGCGTTCAGACATCTCCGACACCCGCTCACAAACGGCCTCCACCTTTACGATGGTGATGGGGCTCTCCTCGCCCTCACCCCTGTCTCGCCTCTGGGTCGGGGTCATCGGCTGAATTATCACATCATCATCTTCATCATCCTCCTCCTCCTCACGATTTATTACCTGGGCATGGGGCAACTCCTGTATTTTCTGGATGGGAGAGGCTCTGAGAGTCTCTCCATCTCCTTCCTCCTCCTGAGGCTGCTGTTTCACTTGGCAGTGTCGTGGCTGGATGAACTTCTTGAGAGCCTGGGTGCACTGCTCCACCACGTGGCCCATCTGGAGGAAGCTGGCCACAGTTAGGTAGTTGACCAGCTCCAGCTCAGGCAGCTCCAGGGTGCCTGTGTAGCAGGACAGCAGCAGCCGCAGGCCCACCTCTGCCTCCTGGGTCATGGAGATCTGGACCTCCCTTGTGGACGAGTCCTGAAGGAAGAACTGGTCCCGGAGGAAGGGAGAACCGGCAGCCAACACCACCTTGTGACCGGGAACCTAATAATAATATTTATAAAAAATGTAATAAAATGTATAGCACAATTCATACAGAGACTGCACCTCATGGTGATGTGCCTAATAAAATAATGATAAAAAGAAGATACAAAATATATAAAAACTTGGTAAACAGAAAATGCTTATAATATAAGCAGCAGAGAATGCTTATAATAAGTGCAAAAACACAGGTGGTTGATAGATGTGTACCTCCAGGTCATTGATGCGCACGGTGACATCACAGAAGCGGGTCTGGCGGCGAAGCAGGTTCATCTTCTGCAGCATAGAGTCTCCAAAGGTTCCGAAGCGGAACTGGAGGATCACCTGGTTCTGCTGCTGGGCCATGGACATGGTGGCTTCCTGCAGCTGCCTGCAGGCCTGGTGGGAGAGAGAAAACACAGTGGCAATGCATTTTATAACAGGTATATGGAATATCATGTGGTTAAAATGCATTTTAAGACTTTTTATAAGAATATGATCCCTTTATGAGGTAGTATTATCAGAATTATCCTGATTTAATAACAGCCAGCTTGAGGCAGTTGAAAATGTCCTAGATAGAGACATAATATGTCATTATAAAGGCTTATAAGACATCACAAAGGCTCAAACTACATTATAAGGGTCAAGCATGATGATATGAGAGTGCAACATTAATTTATGTTTCTGAGCAATGACTATCAGTGTAATGTGAAGTGTATCATACCCAAATAGAAAATCATGACATAATATATTCGTTCTTATTATCAAATAAATCTTTGAACAATCAATAATGCTGATATTATAAGAGATCAATATGAAAACTGAAACATATCAAGACGCAAAACAATCTCAATTGATAATATATGATTATTATTCTTAGGCCTATTATTATGCTACGGTGCGGAGCCTAATCGTCAGAAGACAAACTGATGTTAGATAAATATTCAGAAAAAAGGATGTCACTCCATTTGTATCAAACAGAAACACAGCTAGGCGTCATTCATTGTTTTAGTGAAACGATCAAGCAAAAGCATATTATGTCTACTCGGCGTTCTTTCTCTTCATCACGGGAATATAGATGCGGCTCTAAAACAGTGGCCATATTTTACCAGTGTCCCGAATGTATAGACAACAGCATTACTACATTTCAGCGCTAGAGAAAACATTCACCTATCGTCTATTGTCAATAGGAAAATCACGCCTCGAAAACTCGGTAAAATCACTTTACGTTAATCTACTTTTCAATCTAGAATCGTCTTGAAAAGATTGCAGTTTGCCTACAGTGCGGAAGTGCTAGTAAGGAGGTTCGTCACTAGATCCTACAGCCGTAAAGTCATAAACCCCGCCTATTTCTACCGTTTATTTTCCTAAATTAGTTTTTAAAGCTAACCCTAACCTTAACCACACTGCTAACCTTATGCCAAATCCTAACCTTAAATTACGACCAAGAAGCACATATTTATTTTTATACATTTTTACGATAATAGGCAAATTCCCCTTTGTGGCTGTGGTAACTAGTGGAAACCAGTGAGGAGGGGCAGCGCCACAGAGGTTCTAAACCCAGAGACCCAACATCGCGAGACTTCCGGGAACGCTTGCGAAGCAGACACGGCAGACCGGGGTTAAAGAAGTCAATGGGCGCGTTCGAGCGAATCACTTTTGTCAAATTGATGTACATCGTTGGTCACTGTCTTTAAAAAATCACGTGATCAAAGGTCATGAAGTTTTGATAGCAGTAGATGGCAAGTTATGTTTATTTGTACTAATAGCACAAACTCCGAGAACATCGAGTTATAGGATTCAGAAGGGGCGTAGCATTGATGGAGTTCGATGCGCCATGAGTTTGTGCTATTAGTACATAAAAACATTGTGCTAATTTGTACATAAAGTACATAATGAATGAGAGACTGGGTTGCAACTCCTATATAAAATAGTTTTTGATGAAAATGAAAACGTGTCAGTTTGTCACTTTCACGAGTTTGTAATAATGACATTTTCAGCTACATAAAATAACTGGTTTGAATCTAGGCTGTACTATTAGAAATCGATCAAATTAACAACTTAGTTTGAATTTTTCACATCTGTCATTGAGCACGTTTGAGTGGTAAGTCGAACACATTATCGAATCAATCCATGAGCGAGAGTCTCAAATATCACATGAATTTGTATTACTCCATTGTACATGAATCGCAGCAAAATTAGTTGCTGTTCAGTCATGTCTTTGGTCACCTTCGCGTGGGTCAAACAAAAACACCCTTATGAGTGGCTGACAATAGATACTCCTACAATACAGTCGATGGATGCAGGATGAAGTTGGTAACCGTAGCTAGCTAGCTATTTTAAAGTGAATTTGAAAATGTCTTATCTGATAAGAAATTACCAAAAACTAGTAGTTTCTGTATTTCGGCCCGCATAATTCTGGACTATTATTATATTTTAATCAGTTATGTGTATTGCTTTATCATCTTGATTACCAACCATGACGAAACACCCTGTAGGGAGGAGGTGAGGGCACTCAGAGTGTGATGTCAGGAAAACAGCCTCTCACTCAACGTCAACAAAACAAAGGAGATGATCGTGGACTTCAGGAAACAGCAGAGGGAGCACCCCCCTATCCACATCAACAGGACAGCAGTGGAGAAGGTGGAAAGTTTAAAGTTCCTCGGCATACACATCAAGGACAAACTGAAATGGTCCACCCACACAGACAGTGTGGTGAAGAAGGCGCAACAGTTCCTCTTCAACCTCAGGAGGCTGAAGAAATTTGGCTTGTCACCAAAAACACTCACAAACTTTTACAGATGCACAATTGAGAGCATCCTGTCGGGCTATATCACCGCCTGGTACGGCAAAAGCACCGCCCACAACCGCAAGGCCCTCCAGAGGGTGGTGCGGTCTGCACAAAGCATCACCAAGGGCAAACTATCTGCCCTCCAGGACACCTACAGCACCCGATGTCACAGGAAGGCCAAAAAGATCATCAAGGACAACAACCACCCGAGCCACTGCCTGTTCACACCGCTATCATCCAGAAGGCGAGCTCAGTACAGGTGCATCAAAGCTGGGACCGAGAGACTGAAAAACAGCTTCTATCTCAAGGCCATCAGACTGTTAAACAGCCATCACTAACACAGAGAGGCTGCTGCCTACATCAGACTTGAAATCATTGGCCCCTTTATTAAATGAATCACTAGTCACTTAAATAATGGCACTTTAATAATGCTTACTTAATAATTACTCATCTCATATGTATATACTGTATTTTATACAATCTATTGCATCTTGCCTATGCCGCTCTGTCATCGCTCATCCATATATTTATTTTTATACTCTTATTCCATTCCTTTACTTTGATTTGTGTGTATTAGGTAGTTGTGTGGAATTGTTAGACTACATGTTAGATATTGCTGCACTGTCGGAACTAGAAGTACAAGCATTTTTCTGCACTCACAATAACATCTGCTAATCGTGTGTATGTGACCAATACAATTAGCTTTGATTTGATTTGATTAACTGGAAGTGATCTTTATTTGCTCTGGCCAACATTGCTGTTGCAACGTAACGTTAGCATTTTTGTTCCCGGGAGCGTGTAGGCCTTTTAGCAAGCTGTTTAAAAATCTGCTCGCTGTTGTTATCATTTATGTAAAAAGAAAATCAATAATATCAACCGTGTAAGCACATGGAAATACTTTTTAGCAAACTATTTATTTATTTCAGACTCATGACTTAAATGGCGGACTGTGAAACTCAATCTCCCTTGATTCCGTAGTACTGCAACTGACCATATAATAAATCTACTTAATTATGTTGTATTCTACACCAAACCTTTTTTTTTTAACTATTACTCTGAACATATTACTCTGCATCTAATGTGCAAGATGGCACTGACAGAGATGGTCGCCTCGCCTCGTGTTCTTAGGAAACTATGCAGTATTTTGTTTTTTTTATGTATTATTTCTTACATTGTTACCCCAGGAAATCTTACGTCTTATTACATACAGCCGGGAAGAACTATTGGATATAAGAGCAACGCAACTTACCAACATTATTGTTGAATTATTGTTAAACATTATTGTTAAATTTCACTGCTATGCGGATGACACACAGCTGTACATTTCAATGAAACATGGTGAAGCCCCAAAATTGCCCTCGCTAGAAGCCTATGTCTCAGACATAAGGAAGTGGATGGCTGCAAACTTTCTACTTTTAAACTCGGACAAAACAGAGATGCTTGTTCTAGGTCCCAAGAAACAAAGAGATCTTCTGTTGAATCTGACAATTAATCTGGATGGTTGTACAGTCGTCTCAAATAAAACTGTGAAGGACCTCGGCATTACTCTGGACCCTGATCTCTCTTTTGAAGAACATATCAAGACTGTTTCAAGGACAGCTTTTTTCCATCTACGTAACATTGCAAAAATCAGAAACTTTCTGTCCAAAAATGACGTAGAAAAATGAATCCATGCCTTTGTTACTTCTAGGTTGGACTACTGCAATGCTCTACTTTCCGGCTACCCGGATAAAGCACTAAATAAACTTCAGTTAGTGCTAAATACGGCTGCTAGAATCCTGACTAGAACCCAAAAATTTGATCATATTACTCCAGTGCTAGCCTCCCTACACTGGCTTCCTGTTAAGGCAAGGGCTGATTTCAAGGTTTTACTGCTAACCTACAAAGCATTACATGGGCTTGCTCCTACCTATCTTTCCGATTTGGTCCTGCCGTACATACCTACACGTACACTACGGTCACAAGACGCGGGCCTCCTAATTGTTCCTAGAATTTCTAAGCAAACAGCTGGAGGCAGGGCTTTCTCCTATAGAGCTCCATTTTTATGGAATAGTCTGCCTACCCATGTGAGAGACGTAGACTCAGTCTCAACCTTTAAGTCTTTACTGAAGACACATCTCTTCAGTAGGTCCTATGATTAAGTGTAGTCTGGCCCAGGGGTGTGAAGGTGAACGGAAAGGCTGGAGCAACGAACCGCCCTTGCTGTCTCTGCCTGGCCGTTTTCCCCTCTTTCCACTGGGATTCTCTGCCTCTACCCCTATTACAGGGGCTGAGTCACTGGCTTACTGGTATTCTTCCATGCCGTCCCTGGGAGGGGTGCGTCACCTGAGTGGGTTGAGTCACTGACGTGGTCTTCCTGTCTGGGTTGGCGCCCCCCCTTGGATTGTGCCGTGGCGGAGATCTTTGTGGGTTATACTCGGCCTTGTCTCGGGATGGTATGTTGGTGGTTGGAGATATCCCTCCAGGGGTGTGGGGGCTGTGCTTTGGCAAAGTGGCCCTGTCCGGGGGTTTCATCGGATGGGGCCACAGTGTCTCCTGACCCCTCCTGTCTCAGCCTCCAGTATTTATGCTGCAGTAGTTTATGTGTCGGGGGGCTAGGGTCAGTCTGTCACATCTGGAGTATTTCTCTTGTCTTTTCCGGTGTCCTGTGTGAATTTAAATATGCTCTCTCTAATTCTCTCTTTTTCTCTTTCTTTCTTTCTCTCTCTCGGAGGACCTGAGCGCTAGGACCATGCCTCAGGACTACCTGGCTTGATGACTCCTTGCTGTCCCCAGTTCACCTGGCCGTGCTGCTGCTCCACTTCCAACTGTTCTGCCTGCGGCTATGGAACCCTGACCTGTTCACTGGACGTGCTACCTGTCCCAGACCTGCTGTTTTCAACTCTCTAGAGACAGCAGGAGCGGTAGAGATACTCTCAAAGATCGGCTATGAAAAAGCCAACTGACACTTACTCTTGTGTTACTGACTTGTTGCACCCTCGACAACTACTATGATGATTATTATTTGACCATGCTGGTCATTTATGAACATTTGAACATCTTGGCCATGTGCTGTTATAATCTCCACCCGGCACAGCCTGGTTCCTCTCTAGGTTTCTTCCTAGGTTTTGGCCTTTCTAGGGAGTTTTTCCTAGCCACCGTGCTTCTACACCTGCATTGCTTGCTGTTTGGGGTTTTAGGCTGGGTTTCTGTACAGCACTTTGAGATATCAGCTGATGTAAGAAGGGCTAAATAAATACATTTCATTTGATTTGATTATGACCAGGAATACAACTTCCCGAAGCAGATCCTCTCTTCGGACCACCACCCAGACAATGTATCTAATCCCAGCAGATGACTGAAACAATGGCGATGCAGAAGGGGCAGAGGGAGCGGTCTTCTGGTCAGGCTTCGTAAACGGGCACATCGCTTACCACTCCCGAGTATACTACTCGCCAATGTCCTGTCTCTTGACAACAAGGTAGACAAAATTCGAGCAAGGGTTGCCTTCCAGAGAGACATCAGAGAATGTAACATTCTCTGTTTCACAGAAACATGGCTCTCTTGGGATATGTTGTCAGAATCGGTCCAGCCATCGGGCTTCTCCATGCATCGCGCCGACAGAGATTAACACCTCTCTGGGAAGAGGAAGGGCAGGGGTGTATGCTTTATGATTTACAACTCATGGTGTGATCATAACAACACACAGGAACTCAAGTTCTTCTGCTCACCCGACCTAGAATTCCTTACAATCAAATGCCAGCCATTCTACCTACTAAGAGAATTCTCGTCAGTTATAGTCACAGCTGTATACATCCCCCAATCAAGCGAACACCAAGACGGCCCTCAAGGAACTTCACTCGACTCAATGTAAACTGGAAACTATATATCCGGAGGCTGTATTTATTATAGCTGGGGATTTAAAAAAAGCAAATTTGAGATCAATGTTACCTAAATTTTATCAGCATATTGATTGCACAACACATAGGACTAACACTCTCGACCACTGCCGCTCTAACGTTTGCGATGCATACAAAGCCCTCCCCTGCTCTCCCTTCGGCAAATCTGACCACGACGCCATCTTGCTCATTCCGGCTTATAGGCAGAAACTCAAACAGGATATACCAGTGACGAGAACCATTCAACGCTGGTCTGACCAATCGGAAGTCACGCTCCAGGATTGTTTTGATCACACTGACTGGAATATGTTCTAGTCAGCCTCAGTGAACGACATTGATCTATATGCTGACTCGGTGAGTGCGTTTAGAAATAATTTCATTGGAGATGTCGGAACCACTGTGACTATTAAAACCTACCCTAACCAGAAACCATGGCTGGATGGCGGCATTCGCAAAAAACTGAATGCGCGATCCATCGCATTTAACCATGGAAAGAGGTCTGGTGATATGGCTGAATATAAACAGTGTAGTTATTCCCTCCGCAAGGCAATCAAACAAGCGAAATGATGGTACAGGGACAAGGTGGAGTCGCAATTCAACGGCTCAGACACGAGACGTATGTGGTAGGGTCTACAGGAAATCACGGACTACAAAAATAAAAACAGCCATATCATGGATACCGACGTCACGCTTCCAGACAAACTAAACACCTTCTTTGCCTGCTTTGAGGATAATACAGTGTCCCCGTATCAGCTCGCTAACAAAGCCTGTGCCCCCCTCCTTCTCAGTGGCTGACGTGAGTAAAACATTTAAACATGTTGACCCACGCAAGGCTGCTGGCCCAGACGACATCCCTAGCCGCATCCTCAGAGCATGTGCAGACCAGTTGGCTGATGTGTTTACGGACATATTTAACTGCTCCCTATCCCAGTCTGTTGGTCCTATATGATTCAAGATGGCTACCATTGTTCCTGTACCCAAGAAGGCAAAGATAACTGACCTAAATGACTACCGCCCCGTAGCACTCACTTCTGTCATCATGAAGTGCTTTGAGAGGCTAGTCAAGGATCATATCCCTGCCACTTTACCGGCCACCCTAGACCCACATCAGTTTGCATTCCGCCCTAACAGGTCCACAGATGACGCAATCGCCATCGCACTGCACACAGCCCTATCCCATCTGGACAAAAATAATACCTATGTAAGAATGCTGTTCATTGACTACAGCTCAGCATTCAAAACCATAGTACCCTCCAAGCTCATCATCAAGCTGGAGGCCCTGGGTCTCAACCCCTCCCTGTGCAACTGGGTCCTGGACTTTCTGACGTGCTGCCCCCAAGTGGTGAAGGTAGGAAACAACATCTCCACTTCACTTATCCTCAACACTGGGGCCCCACAAGGGTGTGTGCTCAGCCCTCTCCTCTACTTCCTGTTCACCCACGACTGCGTGGCCATGCACGCCTCCAACTCAATCATCAAGTTTGCAGACGACACAACAGTAGCGGGCTTGATCACCAACAACGACGAGGCAGCCTACAGGGAGGAGGTGAGGGCACTCATAATGTGGTGTCAAGAAAACAACCTCTCACTCAACGCAAACAAAAGACGGGAGATGATCGTGGACTTCAGGAAACAGCAGAGGGAGCACCCCCCTATCCACATCGATGGGTCAGCAGTGGAGAAGGTGGAAAGTGTTAAGTTCCAGGGCGAACACATCAAGGACAAACTGAAATGGTCCACCCACACAGACAGTGTGGTGAAGAAGGCGCAACAGCGCCTCTTCAACCTCAGGAGGCTGAAGAAATGTAGCTTGTCACCCAAAACCCTGACAAACTTTTACAGATGCACAATCGAGAGCATCCTGTTGGGCTGTATCACAGCCTGGTACGACAACTGCACCGCCCACAACCGCAAGGCTCTCCAGAGGGTTGTGCGGTCTGCACAACACATTACCAGGGGCAAACTACCTGCCCTCCATGACACCTACAGCACCCGATGTGAGGTGTATCAGGTATATGAGGTGTATCAAAGCTGGGACCGAGAGATTGAGAAACAGCTTCTATCTCATGGCCATCAGACTGCTAAAAAGCAATCACTAACTCAGAGAGGCTGCTGCCCACATTGAGACCCAATCCCTGGACACTTAAACGGATCACTAGTCACTTTAAACAATGCCACTTTAAATAATTCCACTTTAATAATGTTTACATATCTTACATTACTCATATCACATGTATATACTGTATTTTATACCATCTACTGCACCTTGCCTATGCCGCTCGGCTATCGCTCATCCATATATTTATATGTACATATTCTTATTCGCCCCTTTAGATTTGTGTGTATTAGGTAGTTGGGGAATTGTTAGATTATTTGTTAGATATTACTGCACTGTTGGAATTAGAAGCACAAGCATTTCGCTACACTCGCATTAACATCTGCTAACCATGTGTATGTGACCAATAACATTTTATTTTATTTTGACAATAATAGAAGAAACAATTGTATTTTACATTTTAATTATATCTGTGATAGTGTAGCTTGTTTATTTATTGGCCTATATGCGTCCAATAGAAAAAATACTGGTATATTTATTTAACTAGGCAAGTCTGTTATGAACAAATTCTTATTTACAATGATGGCCTACCCCGACCAAACCCTAACCCAGACAGCGCTGGGCTAATTGTGCACCGCCCTATAGAACACCCAATCACAGACAGTTGTGATACAGCCTGGAATTGAACCAGGGTCTGTAATGACACCTCTAGCACTGAGATGCAGGGGCTTAGACCGCTGCGCCACTCGGGAGCCCATGTCTGTCCTGACTGCACAACCATTAAAATGATCACAGAGAAAATTATTTGAGTCTTAGTAGTTGCTCAGTGAAACATATTTGACAGTATATTGAGATGTTAGTCTCAGTACACTCAAAAAAAGAGTGCTTTGGTGCACCATTTGTGCCTGTAGGGGAACCCTCTAAAAAAGGTTCCTAATCGAACCATTTAAGATCAGATACAACTCTTTCTTTCTGAGTGCAGATTATTCATTGTCCCACAGCTCACTGTCTTTATTGATGATCAGGTAAAACACAGAATGTTGTAGCCTAAGTTTGTGCGCTGTGACAGCATCAGTGGCAGGATCAGTGGACTAGACTGTGAAGGCTTACTGTCCAAGTCTACAGGGATGTGACCCGGCAATAGTGCAACCAAAAACACTATATTAGTTTGGCAACACTGCCCTACAAAGGCAAAACGCAGTAACTACGAATTTGGTAAAAACATATTTGTTCTGTTGTAATGGTTTCCTGACACGAACAAGCCAGTTGATCAGAATATATCATGTATTATTAGAAATTGCTGTCAGTCTAGACAGAAAAACAAGTCAGATTTAGCAGTAAAAGAAATGGAGTAGTTCCTGTTTTTTGCATTTGTAGGGCAGAAGTGGGAGCCTAATAATCATATGTTTACAATCAATACTATATATTTATTTATTATTTAACTAGGCAAGTCAGTAAAGAAAAAAAGCATATTTACAATGACAGCCTAACCCAATTGTGCACCGCCCTATGGGACTCCCATTCATGGCCAGTTGTGATGCATCCTTGAATCAAACCAGGATCTGTAGTGAAGCCTCTAGCATTGAGATGCAGTGCCTTAGACCACTGCACCACTCAGGTGCCCAAGCAGCTATACAATATACTGTATAGCAACTATACAATAAAATATAGGCCTACAACATTTTACAATCATATGGGAACCCAGTCTAAGTCGGCTACCCCTCAAGTGCGGTCATAGAAATAAATAAGAAAACTATTGCATTAGGTAAAATGGACATCCTAAATCTTTCTGTTGAGCACTTTGGCATTACAAGGCAGTTGATAAAAGTACTCCTAGAGTCATTGGAAAGACTATACAGATATCCAGTTTCTGTCTGCTTCTCTGCTCTGTCATGACCTCCAGAGAGTCTGGAGTCAGGCCAGTAACTAACTCCAATAACTGAATCAGCCTTCTTAATCAGTTTATTGATCTTGTTCCTGATGTGGACAATTTAAATATGACATGATGGTATGAGTATGATTAAAAAAATGTGCCTTTTGTGTTCATATTGACAGACTATAAAGATGCACATTGTCCTCAATTTCAATAAAAAAACGCACAAAGAAAGAAAAGAACAGAAGCTGGAAAAAATAGGGACATTGTGCATGTGTTCCATTCAGAGTGTGAATGGGCAAGACAAAACATTTAAGTGCCTTTGAACGGGGTATGGTAGTAGGTGCATGGCGCAACCCGGTTTGAGTGTTTCAAGAACTGCAACACTGTATCAAGAATGGTCCACCACCCAAATGGTCCACCACCCAAAGAACATCCAGCTAACTTGACACAACTGTGGGAAGCATTGGAGTCAATATGGGCCAGCATCCCTGTGCAACGCTTTTGACACCTTGTAGAGTCCATGGCTCAATGAATTGAGGCTATTCTGAG
Source organism: Salmo trutta (assembly GCF_901001165.1). Taxonomy (NCBI): domain Eukaryota; kingdom Metazoa; phylum Chordata; class Actinopteri; order Salmoniformes; family Salmonidae; genus Salmo; species Salmo trutta. The sequence continues at coordinate 26,354,166 of NC_042983.1, read as the reverse complement.
GGCAAAGGGGGAGGGGGGGTTGCAAGTGCAACGCAATATTAGGAAGGTGTTCTTAATATTTTGTACATTCGGTGTACATGCAAAATAATGTCATATTGCAACGAGAACATAGCATTTTCCAAACAACATCATATGACTCTATAAAGGAATACCCCAATAAAGTGCTGTAACGGATGGATGCAGATTAACACAAATATTGATGGTTGTCCTTCTGGAAGGTTCTCCCATCTCCACAGAGGAACTCTAGAGCTCTGTCAGAGTGACCATTGGGTTCTTGGTCACCTCCCTGAACGAAGGCCCTTCTCCTCCGATTGCTCAGTTTGGCCAGGCAGCCAGCTCTAGGAAGAGTCTTGGTGGTTCCAAACGTCTTCCAGTTAAGAATGATGGAGGCCACTGTGTTCTTGGGGACCTTCAATGTTGCAGACTTTTTTGGGAACCCTTCCCCAGATCTCTGCCTGTCTTGGAACTCTACCGACAATTCCTTCGACCTCATGGCTTGGTTTTTGCTCTGACATGCACATGCCTTTCCAAATCATGGCCAATCAATTGAATTTACCACAGGTGGACTCCAATGAAATTGTAGAAACATCTCAAGGATGCTCAATGGAAACAGGATTCACTTGAGCTCATAGCAAAGGGTCTGAATACTTATGTAAATAAGGTATTTCTGTTTTTTATATGTAATATATTTGCCAACATTTCTAAAAACCTGTTTTCACTTTGTCATTTTGTGGTATTGCGTGTAGGTTGATGAGAAAAAAAAATAAGGCTGTAAAAATTGGGGAAAAGTCAAGGGGTCTGAATACTTTCCGAATGCACTGTACCCTACCGGGACCTGGGAAGATCCAATCCGAAAAACGGGAGCCGCGGAGCAGACAACTTGCGCCATACGGCTAAAGCCAATTTTGCGAGAATAAATGTGAGACACGGCGTGCTCTGATGTACGGATGTATATGAACCGCGAGCACGTCCTCCTTTCCTTCCAGTGAAAATGAATGGGAAGCGGTGTTTCACCGCACGGCACTGCTTGCTAGTAAACACGAGGCATTCGCCTGCGCAGAGCGTGAGGGATATAATCCACACTTTCAACCGTAGTGACCGTCTGAAAGGTATGAAGTAGAACAACACTTAAAAATTGATCAGGAACATACCGATTAAGTATGACTTTTCTTGCCAGCTAATGAATGTATGCACTAGACATATTTTTGAAGTTTATTGACCTGACAGCCCATGTACACTTGCACAAGATGCCGGGCGGTGAAACATCGCTTCCCATTCATTTCAATGGAAGGAAAGCGGAGAGGGCGGTGACCGTTTGGCGGTGCGAACGCGGCGTGGGAGGAGGTGAAAAACATAAAGTTTTCCCAACATTATGAAAATCACCAGCAATAACCGCTGGGCGATGGCCAATCATATGTATTATTCTTTATTTAACCAGGTAGGCAAATTGAGAACAAGTTCTCATTTACAATTGCGACCTGGCCAAGATAAAGCAAAGCAGTTCGACACATACAACAACACAGAGTTACACATGGAGTAAAACAAACATACAGTCAATAATACAGTAGAACAATAAGTCTATATACAATGTGAGCAAATGAGGTGAGTTAAGGGAGGTAAAGGCAAAAAAGGCCATGGTGGCAAAGTAAATACAATATAGCAAGTAAAACACTGGAATGGTAGATTTGCAGTGGAAGAAAGTGCAAAGTAGAAATATAAATAATGGGGTGCAAAGGAGCAAAATAAATAAATAAATACAGTAGGTGAAGCGGTAGTTGTTTGGGCTAAATTATAGATGGGCTATGTACAGGTGCAGTGATCTGTAAGCTGCTCTGACAGCTGGTGCTTAAAGCTAGTGAGGGAGATAAGTGTTTCCAGTTTCAGAGATTTTTGTAGTTCGTTCTAGTCATTGGCAGCAGAGAACTGGAAGGAGAGGCCGAGTGGTTCCCATGACGAATTTGACGCTATGCGACCCAAGGCTTGAGACTTTCTTCAGCAAAGATGGCTGACAAAAATACTAGGATGGAAGCAGATGTAAGTGATTATAACGTCATAACTAATCATGCAAAAAATGTACAGTTGACAGGAATATGTTAGTTAATGTAGAGAAACGATTATGCATATTTATTTGTCATAAAGTTAATTTACGAAGATCGCAATTGAACAAGCTAGCTGACTAGCTAACATTAGCCTGCTAGCTGGCTAGCTTTATGGGTGTTGTGACATGAGTATGAAATTGTAATTCTGATTGTTTAATGTTTTAGGGACTCCTGAAACAACCAGCATACCAGGCTGTCGTCTAGTGAAACAGTGGATGTAAAGAATCTAGCTAGCTGAAGCATTTACTGCAAATTGAATGTACAATTGTGTAAGCTTGCCTTGCTGATATTTGCCATGCAATGCAGATTAAATAACATAGCTAGCTAACTATTTTCTTGCTTATTGTGCAGTGGAGGATAACAATACCTGTATGCCTATGGATGTGTAGCTAGCTTTGTAGCTGATCTGTGTACGGACCCTAAAACGTTTGGTATACATATTAGTTCAGAGCCTAGCTATGAACCTCAGCTATCATAACCAGTTGTATCAATTTCAAAACCTTCTGAATGACGTTAATGAAGACTATGGATTGAGTAGAATATAATATACAGTTGTCGGAAGTTTACATACGCCTTAGCCAAATACATTTAAACTCAGATTTTCAGAATTCTTGACATTTAATCCTTGTAAAAATTCCCTGTTGTCACGAATCCCACCGAAGGTGGCTCCCCTGCCTGCTCGGGCGGCGGTGGTCGTCGCCGGCCTACTAGCCGCTGCTGATCCCTTTTTCCTTTTCGGTTGGTATGTCTTATTGTTTGCACCTGTTCCTTACTTGTGTATCTTGATTTATGGTTATTTGAGCCTGTTTAGCCCGCCCAGGTTTGTGCGGGATTATTTTCGTCATGTGCTTTTTTTGGATGTGCTGGCGATCTGCTTGAGTTATTTTATTTCCGAACTGTGGACCCGTTGTGTATGGGTTGGGCACTTAGTTCTCACGCCTGTTGTGTTGGCGTCGACCGTTGTCGAACCAGAGAAAAATAAAAGTCATTTTTCTTACCTCTGCTCTCTGCGCCTGACTCCTACCACCACTCCTAGCATTCGTGACACCTGTCTTAGGTTAGTTAGAATCACCACGTTATTTTAAGAATGTGAAATGTCAGAATAATAGTCAAGATAATTATTTCTTTCAGCTTTTATTTCTTTCATCACATTCCCAGTGGGTCAGAAGTTTACATACACTCAATTAGTATTTTGTAGCATTGCCTTTAAATTGTTTAACTTGGGTCAAACGTTTCGGGTAGCCTTCCACAAGCTTCCCACAATAAGTTGGGTGAATTTTGGCCCATTCCTCCTGTCAGAGCTGGTGTAACTGAGTCAGGTTTGTAGGCCTCCTTGTGTAACCGATGTGAAATGGCTAGTTAGTTAGCGGTGGTGCGCGCTAATAGCATTTCAATCAGTGACGTCACTCGCTCTGAGACTTGAAGTAGGGTTTCCCTGCGGCATTTGTGGCGCGATGGGTAATGATGCTTCGTGGGGTGTCAGTTGTTGATGTGTGCAAGGGTTCCTGGTTCGAGCCCGGGTTGGGGCGAAGAGAGGGACGGAACCTACACTGTTACACTTACTCGCACACAATTTTTCAGTTCTGCCCACACATTTTCTATAGTGTTGAGGCCAGGGCTTTGTGATGGCCACTCCAATACCTTGACTTTGTTGTCCTTAAGCCATTTTGCCACAACTTTGGAAGTACGCTTTAACTTCCTGACTGATGTCTTGAGATGTTGCTTCAATATATCCACAATTTTCCTCCCTCATGATGCTATCTATTTTGTAAAGTGCACCAGATCCTCCTGCCGCAAAGCACCTCCAAAACATGATGCTGCCACCCCCGTTCTTCACGGTTGGGATGGTGTTCTTCGGCTTGCAAGCATCCCCCTTTTTCCTCCAAACATAATGGTCATTATGGCCAAACAGTTCTATTTTTGTTTCATCAGACCAGAGAACATTTCTCCAAAAAGTATTTTCTTTGTCCCCATGTGCAGTTGCAAACTGTAGTCTGGCTTTTTTATGGCGGTTGTGGAGCAGTGGCTTCTTCCTTGCTGAGAGGCCTTTCAGGTTATGTTGATATAGGACTCGTTTTACTGTGGATATAGATACTTTTGTACCTGTTTCCTTCAGCATCTTCACAAGGTCCTTTGCTGTTGTTCTGGGATTGATTTGCACTTTTCGCACCAAAGTACGTTCATCTCTAGGAGACAGAACGCGTCTCCTTTCTGAGCGGTATGACGGCTGCGTGGTCCCATGGTGTTTCTACTTGCGTACTATTGTTTGTACAGATGAACATGGTACCTTCAGGCGTTTGGAAATTGCTCCCAAGGATGAACCAGACTTGTGGAGGTCTACAATTCTTTTTCTGAGGTCTTGGCTTGATCTCTTTTGATTGTCCAATGATGTCAAACAAAGAGGCACTGAGTTTGAAGGTAGGCCTTGAAATACATCCACAGGTACACCCCCAATTAACTCAAAGTATGTAAATTAGCCTTTCAGAAGCTTCTAAAGCTATGACATAATTTTCTGGAATTTTCCAAGCTGTTTAAAGGCACAGTCAATTTAGTGTATGTAAACTTCTAAACCACTGGAATTGTGATACAGTGGATTATAAGTGAAATTATCTGTCTGTAAACAATTGTTGGTAAAAAATACTTGTGTCATGCACAAAGTAGATGTCCTAACCGACTTGCCAAAACTGTAGTTTGTTAACAAGAAATTTGTGGAGTGGTTGAAAAACGAGTTTTAATGACTCCAACCTAAGTGTATGTAAACTTCCGACTTCAACTGTAACTTTGTGCCAAGGATGTAAGTCGTATATACAGTACATGTAGTTATTACCATGCATGAGATCCTCACATTGAAGCCTGTATACATTTAATATTTTCACTGATCATGTACTCTACCTTGGCAAATAAAGGTGCAGTTCAGGTATGAATGTCTTTGAGATTATTTTTCAATCATATCCAATACCAGGAGTATCAAATTAGTCTTTGCTACTGTGTCTGCATGTATGTATTACAATTATACACTTCAACAGTGTTTACCAATCTTGGTCCTGGTACATCAATGGTTACACTAAATATGCAATGGACTAGAAACATGATTTAACTAGTTAAGGCTCATTTGTAATTCATATATACAGAAATATTATTTTAAAAAACTGTACACTACACTTCCTATGCATCATGTAAAAACTCTAAAACCGGTTCATCTCAATGTCTAAATTCCTTCATCCGTATCGATCTGATAAACACAGGATAGGTGTAGTATTTCATCAAATGAGAGACTTAATTTCAACCAGAAGAGAATGTGAAACGCTTTATTGAAAGAAGTTAATTATCCAAGTGTTATAAATACATGCATTATAAATATTATAATTGTGATATTATGAATACAAGTTCAATATTTACTTCAATATGCTGTGCATTATTAAAACAGGAAGAAAGAGGTGGCAAGATTGGTGTGAAAGAGGTAAGGACATAGGAGCAGGGAAGGCAGCATGTGATTAATGAATCACAGTGCTACCCTAACATTCTCTCAGTTCATCACAATTACATAAGTGTCTCTAGTGGTCTCCTAACCAGCCTTGGGGTCCCAATCGCCCCGAAGGTTATCTTAATAGCGGGTGAGGTGGCGATGACGGGACTGGCATCCTCTCTCACATCAAAACATACCTGCAGACGAGAGACAGATGGCGAGAGATATAATAAAAAAAGACTTAAACATGCTAACACTGTCAGTCTTCAATCATCAGGAGGTGAAATGCAAAACTGACCTTGGATCATTACCTCGGGGACTACTGCATCTCTATCTGTATTTCAATGTTAAGCATATCTTTAATAATACTTCCTGTTGACCTGACCAAGTGACCTCTCACCTCTGATCATGCTGTGCCCTCTATGTAGCCAGTTCAGATGCAGGAGGGGTTCACTGACACAGCTGCTATAACCTAGAGGATTTAGGGAGAAGGGGAGAGAGGGATATGTGTGTTGCCTCACCTGGTGTCCACACTAAGTGGCTGCAGAGTACTCTATGCTGAAAAACATGAACGGACACACGAGGACAAACAATATAGCGTAGTTATAGAAATAATGAAGTGTCTTACTGTTCTCCATGGTTGGCCCTCTTGCCTTTTCTTTGAAGGTGGAAGGAGCCACAGCTATACTGCTTACTGCACAACATAATCAATCAATCAGATTGATACATGAGTGTGTAGGTGTGGGTTATAGGGTGTCTAATTGTTCAGCATTTTTTTGGATATCGGTGATTTTAAAATAGCCTGTTTTGTTTTTGTACATACATCACACCCTTACCTAAACAGCACCCTCACCTGAGAAGTAGAAATCAAAGTGATAGAAAATGGGAATTGAATAACTGCAGTTGACATAGCTAAGTAAAAGGAAGAATACTCTTATTGCAATGTGGATGGCTCTTAGAAGAGCCTTTGGTTGTGCATAGTGTAGTCTATGGTGTTGCCAGGGAACAGCAACCTCTTCGAAGAAGTAAGAGGTGAAGATCTCCCGCACACGGATTACCTGTCTTGCTGCGTTGTTGGACCGCATCCTTGAAACATCCTGCAGAGCAGGAGACTTCTCCTCTGGCACACAGCGGCGAGCTAAAGATCCCCTCCTGGTCCTCGTGTCCATGCTCATGAAGTTATGAAGGACATAGGTAGCCATCACACGCCTGAATTCCTCCAGGAGGCAGTCCCAGATGGCCCTGGTCACCCAACCTTGCAGTGCTCTACACGGTAACTTGGATCACATGATCCAAGATGGCGTAGCAGTCAGACGTCTTTGTGTTGGCCCGTGTGGCTCAGTTGGTAGAGCATGGTGTTTATAGCGCCAGGGTTGTGGGTTCGATTCCCACGGGAGACCAGTATGGAGAGAAAAAACAATGTAGGAAATCTATGCACTCACTACTTACTGTAAGTCGCTCTGGATAAGAGCTTCTGCTAAATGACTAAAATGTTTAAAAAAATGTCTTTGTCTCGTCCCATGTGTATATCTTTTTCTTCGCATTCTTTTTAATATTTTTCCTAAACCTCAACTTCAAAATACTCTCCTGCAACCCGCCTCACCCAATGTGGTGTGGATCTGTTTTCTTTTCTAAAGTATTTCTATTTACCTCAGAACTGGAAAACCTCAACTGAAGCTAGCTAACTAGCTACCAGCTATCAGTCAGCTAACCACTGCTAGCGGTCATCAGCTAACCTTTAGCTCGGAAAGCTCTCGCCAGTTCGTACAACGTGTTTCAAACCAGAGCATACAGGACCTATTTTTCTCTCCATAACCCCGGACTCCTACCGCAAACTCTGAAACTTTTCATCTGGATCATCGCAGCTAGCTAACTGCAACCCGGGTTGACTACTCCTGGCTAATGTTTCGGTCCCGGAGCTAGCACCAACTAGCCTGGAGCTAGACCATGCTAGACCCATCTCCCGGCTAGGGCTCCTGGGCTACTCCTGAAGCCCACTCCTCGGCTACAATATCCGGGCCCCTACTACTGCCGGTACGGGGCATGGAACCCCGCCGATCCTTCATGACTGGAATACCGACATAATCTGCCCGAAGATCCCAACAGGCCCCTCAGGCGCGATGTCCCCTGAAGGCCCATTCTGCTAACCGCGGCCTGCTAGCTATCTAGAGCATTTTGGACTGTTAGCTGATCCATCAGCCAGTTTCTTGGACCACTATACCCATTTTGCCAATTAGACTTGGACCCCTCTGCAACTTGGAACCCTACTAATTCCATGACCGGTCTATCGACGTCACCTCACGAGGAGGCAAAAACAGACTTTCCCCCATCGCGACGTCCATCTAACGCCCTTATGCTAGCTTGCTAGCCCCGGCCTGCTAACTGTCTGAAACACCGTGTCCCCAGCTAGCCCAACCACTCACTGGACCCATACGATCACTTGGCTACGCATGCCTCTCCCTAATATCAATATGCCTTGTGCATTACTGTCCTGGTTAGTGATTACTGTCTTATTTCACTGTAGAGCCTCTAGCCCTGCTCAATATGCCTTAACCAACCATGTTGTTCCACATCCCACATATGCGATGACATCACCTGGTTTAAACGTCTCTGGAGACTATATCTCTCTCATCATTACTCAATGCCTAGGTTTACCTCCAATGTACTCTCTTCCTACCATACCTTTGTATGTACATTATGCCTTGAATCTATGCTATCGTGCCCAGAAACATGCTCCCTTTACTCTCTGTTCTAGACGGCCAGTTCTTATAGCCTTTAGCCGTACACCGATCCTACTTCTCCTCTGTTCCTCTGGTGATGTAGAGGTTAATCCAGGACCTGCAGTGCCTAGCTCCACTCCTATTCCCCAGGTGCTCTCATTTGTTGACTTCTGTAACCGTAAAAGCCTTGGTTTCATGCATGTTAACATTAAAAGCCTACTCCCTAATTCTGCTTTATTCACTGCTTTAGCACATTCTGCCAACCCGGATGTCTTAGCCGTGTCTGAATCCTAGCTTAGGAAAACCACCAAAACCCCTGAAATTTCCATCCCTAACTATAACATTTTCCGCCAAGATAGAACTGCCAAAGGGGGCAGAGTTCCAATCTACTGAAGAGAGAGCCTGCAGAGTTCTATTTAACCTGTTAGGGCTAGGGGGCAGTATTTTCACGGCTGGATAAAAAACGTACCCGATTTAATCTGATTATTAGTCCTGCCCAGAAACTAGAATATGCATATAATTATTAGCTTTGGATATAAAACACCCTAAAGTTTCTAAAACTGTTTGAATGGTGTCTGAGTATAACAGAACTCATTTGGCTGGCAAAAACCTGAGAGATTCCTTTACAGGAAGTGGCCTGTCTGACCATTTCTTGTCCTTCTTTGTCATCTCTATTCATTACAAAGGATCTCTGCTGTTACGTGACACTTCCTACGGCTCCAATGGGCTCTCAGAGCCCGGGAAAAACCTGAATGACGTAATTCAAAGCCCTGGCTGAAACACACGAGCGGTTTTGCTAAGTGGTCTATCAGCAGACAAAAGTCTTGGGCGCGTGCACTGGCCGCCCCCGCCTTTCTGTTTTTCCCTCTTTTTACCGAAACACAGATTCCCGGTCGGAATATTATCGCTTTGTTACGAGATAAATTGCATAAAAATTGATTTTAAACAGCGGTTGACATGCTTCGAAGTACGGTAATGGAATATTTAGATTTTTTTTGTCACGAAATGCGCAATGCTCACGACCCTGATTTACCATTTCTGGTAAGTGTCTAGAACGCACGAACAAAACGCCGCTGTTTGGATATAACGATGGATTATTTGGGACCAAACCAACATTTGTTATTGAAGTAGAAGTCCTGGGAGTGCATTCTGACGAAGAACAGGAAAGGTAATAACATTTTTCTTATAGTAAATGTGATTTTGGTGAAGGCTAAACTTGCCGGGTGTCTAAATAGCTAGCCCGTGATGGCTGGGCTATGTACTTAGAATATTGCAAAATGTGCTTCATCCGAAAAGCTATTTTAAAATCGGACATATCGAGCGCATAGAGGAGTTCTGTATCTATAATTCTTAAAATAATTGTTATGCTTTTTGTGAACGTTTATCATGAGTAATTTAGTAAATTGTTAGTAAATTCCCCCGGAAGTTTGCGGGGGTATGCTAGTTCTGAACGTCACATGCTAATGTAAAAAGCTGATTTTTGATATAAATATGAACTTGATTGAACAAAACATGCATGTATTGTATAACATAATGTCCTAGGTGTGTCATCTGATGAAGATCATCAAAGGTTAGTGCTGCATTTAGCTGTCTTCTGGGTTTTTGTGACATTATATGCTAGCTTGAAAAATGGGTGTCTGATTATTTCTGGCTGGGTACTCTGCTGACATAATCTAATGTTTTGCTTTCGTTGTAAAGCCTTTTTAAAATCGGACAGTGTGGTTAGATTAACGAGAGTCTTGTCTTTAAATAGCTGTAAAATAGTCATATGTTTGAGAAATTGAAGTAATAGCATTTCAAAGGTATTTGAAAATCGCGCCACAGGATTCAACTGGCTGTTACGTAGGTGGGACGATTTGGTGCCACCTAGCCCAGAGAGGTTAACTATCCAGGTCTGTACCAAAACAATTAGAGCTTCTACTTCTAAAAATTCACCTTTCCAGAAACAAGTCTCTCACTGTTGCTGCTTGCTATAGATCACCCTCTGCCCCCAGTTGTGCCCTGGACACCATATGTGAATTGATTGCCCCCCATCTATCTTCTGAGCTCGTGCAGCTAGGTGACCTAAACTGGGACATGCTTAACACCCCGGCCATCCTACAATCTAAACTTGATGCCCTCAATCTCACACAAATTATCTATGAACCTACCAGGTACAACCCCAAATCCGTAAACACGGGCACCCTCATAGATATCATCCTAACTAACTCGCCCTCCAAATACACCTCTGCTGTTTTCAACCAAGATCTCAGCGCTCACTGCCTCATTGCCTGCATCCGTAGCGGGTCTGCGGTCAAACGACCACCTCTCATCACTGTCAAATGCTCCCTAAAACACTTCAGCGAACAGGCCTTTCTAATCGACCTGGCTGGGGTATCCTGGAATGGCATTGACCTTATCCCGTCAGTAGAAGATGCCTGGTTATTCTTTTAAAAGTGCCCTCCTCACCATCTTAAATAAGCATGCTCCATTCAAAAAATGTAGAACCAGGAATAGATATAGCCCTTGGTTCACTCCAGACCTGTCTGCCCTTGACCAGCACAAAAACATCCTGTGGTGTTCTGCATTAGCATCGAATAGCCCCCGTGATATGCAACTTTTCAGGGAAGTTAGGAACCAATATACACAGGCAGTTAGGAAAGCTAAGGCTAGCTTTTTAAAACAGAAATTTGCATCCTGTAGTACAAACTTAAAAAAGTTCTGGGACACTGTAAAGTCCATGGAGAATAAGAGCACCTCCTCCCAGCTGCCCACTCCCAAGCATTTTTCTACGGCTGGCCATGCTTTCCACCTGGCTACCCCTACCCCGGTCAAGAGCCCTGCGCTTCCCACAGCAATTCGCCCAAACCTCTCCCACTTCTCCTTCACCCAAATCCAGATAGCTGATGTTTTGAAAGAGCTGTAAAATCTGGACCCCTACAAATCAGCCGGGCTAGACAATCTGGACCCTCTCTTTCTAAAATTATCTGCCGAAAACGTTGCATCCCCTATTACTAGCCTGTTCAACCTCTCTTTCATATCGTCTGAGATTCCCATAGATTGGAAAGCTTCCGCGGTCATCCCCCTCTTCAAAGGGGGAGACACTCTAGACCCAAACTGCTACAGACCTATATCTATTCTACCCTGCCTTTCTAAGGTCTTTGAAAGCCAAGTTAACAAACAGATTACCGACCATTTCGAGTCTCACTGTACCTTCTCCGCTATGAAATCTGGTTTCAGAGCTGGTCATGGGTGCACCTCAGCCACGCTCAAGATCCTAAACGATATCATAACCGCCATCGATAAGAGACATTACTGTGCAGCCATATTCAATGACCTGGCTAAAGCTTTCGACTCTGTCAATAAACAACATTCTTATTGGCAGACTCAACAGCCTTGATTTCTCAAATGATTGCCTCGTTTGGTTCACCACTCTCCGATAGAGTTCAGTATGTCAAATCGGAGGGCCTGTTGTCTGTTGGGGGTACCACAGGGTTCAATTCTTGGGCCAACTCTTTTCTCTGTGTACATCAATGATGCCGCTCTTGCTGCTGGTGAATCTCTGATCCACCTCTACGCAGACGACACCATTCTGTATACTTCTGGCCCTTCTTTGGACACTGTGTTAACCTCTTACAGCTAGACGTTCCGCTAGCGGTACTCCTGCTCCAATATCCAATGATAGGCTTGGCGCGAATTACAAATTCTTCAAAAATACAAAAACTTCAATTTTTCAAACATATGACTATTTTACAGCATTTTAAAGACAAGGCTCTCCTTTATCTAACCACACTGTCCGATTTCAAAAAGGCTTTACAACGAAAGCAAAACATTAGATTATGTCAGCAGAGTACCCAGCCAGAAATAATCAGACACCCATTTTTCAAGCTAGCATATAATGTCACAAAAAACAAAACCACAGCTAAATGCAGCACTAACCTTTGATGATCTTCATCAGATGACACGCCTAGGACATTATGTTATACAATACATGCATGTTTTGTTCAATCAAGTTCATATTTATATCAAAAACCAGCTTTTTACATTAGCATGTGACGTTCAGAACTAGCATTCCCACCGAACACTTCCGGTGAATTTACTAAATTACTCATGATAAACGTTCACAAAAAACATAACAATTATTTTAAGAATTATAGATACAGAACTCCTCTGTGCACTCGATATGTCCGATTTTAAAATAGCTTTTCGGTGAAAGCACATTTTGCAATGTTCTAAGTAGATAGCCCGGCATCACAGGGCTAGCCATTTAGACACCCACCAAGTTTAGCCCTCACCAAAGTCAGATTTACTATAAGAAAAATGTTATTACCTTTGCTGTTCTTCGTCAGAATGCACTCCCAGGACTTCTACTTCAATAACAAATGTTGGTTTGGTTCAAAATAATCCATAGTTATATCCAAATAGCGGCGTTTTGTTCGTGCGTTCAAGACACTATCCAAGGGTGACGAAGGGCTATGCGCCCGACGCGTTTCGTGACAAAAAATGTCTAAATATTCCATTACCGTACTTCGAAGCATGTCAACCGCTGTTTAACCTGTTTGGTATAGGGGGCAGTATTGAGAATTTTGGAAAAAATATGTTCCCATTTTTAACTGCCTCCTACACCAACTCAGAAGCTAGAATATGCATATTATTGTTCAGGTTGGATAGAAAACACTCTGAATTTTCTAAAACTGTTTGAATGGTGTCTGTGAGTATAACAGAACTCCTATGGCAGGCAAAAACCTGACAAGGCTTCAAGCAGGAAGTACCCTGTCTGACAAGGAGTCGTGCGTCTTACCTCTTTTTATTGAAAAGTAAGGATCTTAGCTGTAACGTGACAATTCCCAGGGCTCCAATAGGCTCTCAGAGCCCGCGAAATAACTGAAGGTTTACGAGGGAACCTCAGGTTGAAATATATTATCGCCTTTTGTAAGTGGATGCTCGGAGGACCTTTCAATGATGCGCGTGCATGAGTCGCTTCTGAGGAGAAATTTTATTCGGCTGTTTAGGCTCAATGCATACTCCCGGTCGGAATATTAACACTTCTCTACGACATAAATGGCATAAAAATTGGTTTTAAACAGCGGTTGACATGCTTCGAAGTACGGTAATGGAATATTTAGACATTTTTGACACGCCAATGCGCCATGCGCGACACCGCGAAGAAGCATTCTAGAACTCACGAACAAAACGTCGCTGTTGGAATATAACGATGGATTATTTGGGACCAAACCAACATTTGTTATTGAAGTAGAAGTCCTGGCAGTGTATTCTGATGAAGAACAAGCAAGGTAAGAACATTTTTCTTATAGGAAATGTGATTTTGGTGGAGGCTGAACTGGGTGGGTATCTAAATAGCTAGCCCTGTAATGCCGGGCTATGTACTTAGATTATTGCAAAATGTGCTTCATCCGAAAAGCTATTTTAAAATCGGACATATCGAGTGCATAGAGGGGTAATGTATCTATAATTCTTAAAATAATTGTTATGCTTTTTGTGAACGTTTATCGTGAGTAATTTAGCAAACTGTTAGTAAATTCACCGGAAGTTTGCGGTGGTTATGCTTTTTCTGAACGTCACATGCTAATGTAAAAAGCTGTTTTTTGATATAAATATGAACTTGATTGAACAGACATGCATGTATTGTATAACACAATGTCCTAGGTGTGTCATCTGATGAAGATTATAAAAGGTTAGTGCTGCATTTAGCTGTGGTTTGGGTTTATGTGACATGATATGCTAGCTTGAAAAATGGGTGTCTGATTTTTTCTGGCTGGGTACTCTGCTAACATAATCTAATGTTTTGCTTTTGTTGTAAAGCCTTTTTGAAATCGGACAGTGGGGTTAGATTAACGAGATTCTTGTCTTTAAATAGCTGTGAAATAGTCATATGTTTGAGAAATTGAAGTTATAGCATTTCTAACGATTCAAAAATCGCGCCACTGGATTTCAGTGGCTGTTACGTAGGTGGGACGAGTTCGTCCCACATGTACCAGAGAGGTTAAAATCAATTTTTATGCCATTTTTCTCGTAAAAAAGCGATAATATTCCGACCGGGAAATCGTGTTTTAGTACAAAGAGAGAGAAAATAAAAACATGGTGTCCCCTCGTGCACGAGCCTCAGTCTCATAGTACTCTGACCGGCCACTATCCAAACGTGCTAATGTTTTTCAGCCAGGGCCTGCAAAGCCACCATTGAGCTTTTTGCCGCCTTCTGAGAGCCCATGGGAGCCGTAGGAAGTGTCACGTAACAGCAGAGATCCCCTGTTTTGGATAGAGATGATCAAGGAGGGTGTCACGTTGCGTCAATTCGAATCTGGTATTAGGATATAAACAAACCATGCAACTTAGTTTTGCAATGATTATTTAATTCATAAATAGAATGATAGTACAAATGGAAAATGTGATGTTCGTATATGGTCTAGCAGTGACACAGCGCAGGGCAGACAGAGAAGAGAGCGACACATCCTATTGTTCTCGCTTATATACTCTGACAGAGATAGTTCCCGCTCAATGCTGGCCTGTCAGAGGGAGGAGGAGCGTGGTTTAAACTTGCTCCTCCTATCGTCGGCGTGCAGGCTGGTCCCAGCCTAGTGACGCACTTCCTGTTGCCGGTTGTAGTTCTTCTTGTCTTCAACAGTTGATTTACCCGTATTTTATGTACTTAGCATAGCTTCCCCAGTATGTTATACAAGTTATGCATACAAATAGCCAGTTCAACCCTACTTCCTGTACAGAATCTTCTCAGGTTTTGGCCTGCCAAATGAGTTCTGTTATACTCACAGACACAATTCAAACAGTTTTAGAAACTTTGGAGTGTTTTCTATCCAAAGCTAATAATTATATGCATATTCTAGTTTCTGGGCAGGAGTAATAATCAGATTAAATCGGGTACGTTTTTTATCCGGCCGTGAAAATACTGCCCCCTATCCATAACAGGTTAACAACCCTCCATAACGAGCTTCAATGCCATACAACTCTCCTTCCGTGGTCTCCAACTGCTCCTAAATACAAGTAAAACGAAATGTATGCTCTTCAACCGATCGCTGCCTGCACCTGCCCGCCTGTCCAGCATCACTTCTCTGGACGGTTCTGACTTAGAATTTGTGGACAACTACAAATACCTAGATGTCTGGTTAGACTGTAAACTCTCCTTCCAGACTCACATCAATCATCTCCAATCCAAAGTTAAATCTAGAATTGTCTTCCTATTTCGCAACAAAGCATCCTTCACTCATGCTGCCAAACATACCCTCGTAAAACTGACCATCCTACCAATCCTCGACTTCGGCGATTGTCATTTACAAAATAGCCTCCAATACCCTACTCAACAAGCTGGATGCAGTCTATCACAGTGCCATCTGTTTTGTCACCAAAGCCCCATATACTACCCACCACTGCGACCTGTACGCTCTCGTTGGCTGGCCTTCGCTTCATAATCGTCGCCAAACACATTGGCTCCAGGTCATCTACAAGACCCTGCTAGGTAAAGTCCCCCCTTATCTCCGCTCACTGGTCACCATAGCAGCACCCACCTGTAGCACGCGCTCCAGCAGGTATATCTCTCTGTACATAGCTCATCTGTAAATAGCCCATCCAATCTACCTCATCCCCATACTGTATTTATTTATTTATTTATCTTGCTCCTTTGCACCCCAGTATCTCAACTTGCACATTCATCCTCGGCACGTCCTACCATTCCAGTGTTTAATTGCTATATTGTACTTCTCTTATCCTACCTCATTTGCACATGCTGTATATAGATTTTCTGTATATGCTGTATATAGATTATTGATTGTATGTTTGTTTATTCCATGTGTAACTCAGTGTTGTTGTATGTGTCGAACTGCTTTGCTTTATCTTGGCCAGGTCACAGTGGCAAATGAGAACTTGTTCTCAACTAGCCAACCTGGTTAAATAAAGGTGAAATAAAATAGATAAATAAAAAACTGTAGGTAATCGTTTTAAAATAATCTCCAGTTACAAGGTATCTGTAGGAATATGGAAGATAATGTCATTATTAGACTTTTACATCTCCAGGTAATTGTGGATTACTAAAGTATAATATCCCTTATAACAAATCATGATAACATTGGATAGATAGATGCATGGAACAATAACAGGATCATATCAAGGATACCATCACAAATGAATACATAAATACCACTTGAAACTTGATGATTAGTTGATAATTTGAATCAGCTGTGCAGTGCTAAGGCAAAAACAAAAATGTGCACCCCTTTGAGTCCCCTGGACCAGGACTGAGAACCACTGCTCTTCAGTGGGACATTCATCTGTAGACAGGCTTTCATAGCTCTCTTTATCTGAGGACAGAAAACCTCTCAAGAAACAGACTTCATTATACTCAATTTACACCGCACTGAATATTATGTTTTTTACTATCTCCATCCTCACTTCTAGGGGCTGGAACTACACAAGTACCTGCCCTATCCAGAATAGCTTACTCTCTCCCTTTGACAGTTTGGCTGTTATCCTTTCACCCTCCTCCATGGTTGTTAGCTAGCTACCTACAAATGCATTTGTAGTTTCTACAGTGATGAATACATCAAAACAGCTAGCTAATTAAGTAGCTAGTGATATTTAATTCACTTAGCTAGCTATCTATTCAGTATGTAAAGTTGGTTAGATAGCTAGCTAGCTCATTTAGCAGCTAATTTGAGTTAGCCTGTACTGTAGCTAGTTAGCCAATAATACATCGTTGTTTTACATGTTCGAAATGTATTTACTTACATAGGTTCTCCCAGTCATGTGGACAATTGGAAACAGGGCAGTAAAGTTGAGTACTTTGGGACAGGGGTGGGGCCCACGGCAGCACCCGCTGCTCGTTGAGAAGAGTAAGAACGATACGTGCTTTCACGTCAGAGTCTCTAAAAGTCTCCAATAACACCAGAAAAGGTTGCTAGATGTGTCGCTAGTCACTTTTTTGAAAATGTGTCGCTAGAGGGGTCTGAATACTCGCTAAATATAGCGACAAAATTGCTAAGTTGGCAACACTGCATGGACCCAATGCTCAGCAGGCCACATAGCCTACCATGTGGACCAGTATGTGGTCTACTGAGCATTTTAGGTTAAAATAAAATGAGGTAGCGAACTCAGGTTCATAGAGCTAAATAATTTATTAATAATTTATGAATTTTAATTATTTTATATTTTTACTCAAGTGATTTGCTTGCAACAACCCTGCATTCTATTGAAGTTCTATTGATTTGGGTTGTTATAAATCAGATAACAAAATTGTCGTAGAAG
Organism: Salmo trutta; assembly: GCF_901001165.1. Classification (NCBI taxonomy): domain Eukaryota; kingdom Metazoa; phylum Chordata; class Actinopteri; order Salmoniformes; family Salmonidae; genus Salmo; species Salmo trutta. The sequence goes on along the minus strand of NC_042983.1, from coordinate 26,336,632 downwards.
GCTTACAAACTTTAGCCTACCTACAGCTCTTTGTCTCACTCCCTTAGAGAGCTGAAGGAAGAGCTGAGGCTGAGATGCAGCATCCTGCTAAACCACAGCTGGTTCAATGGACACATGCCTTGGGAGGTGAGGTTATGCTCTGGACACACAAACCCACGCATACCCACATGCACACATGCACGTCGCACACACGGTCCTTTGGCCTTGTTATACAAATGTAATAACTATTTGTAATCAGATCCAGGAGTTTTATCAGCTCTTGTCACCTGTCAGAGAGACCTCCTCTCTCTCGCGTTCTCTCTCGCTCTCTCTCTCTCTTTCTCTCAACCAGGCAACTCAAGTGAGTTTTTGTGCTGTAGTACAACATTTACAACATACAGTACTATCAAATTTGGAGTACAATACTTAATGTGAGGGTGACATTTAAAAAATGGAATGCAAAGATATATTGCCAAAAGTAACCAACTGTATTGTTTCAAATACCCACATAAATGATTGTGACCTTCTTATTGATGTTAGGAAGAATACCAGAAAATAATATTTTGAATATTTTATTAATGATAATTTGATAGTATATTCATTAATACATCGATATCATTCATGTTTCACTTTCCTCCTACAAAACACCTTACGCCACAAAAACCTTACAGCTAAAATGATAACCAGCATTATGAGCAACACAATAGCCAGTAGCATGGTCACGACGTCAACAGAGTGGTAGGTGAACCAGGACATCTTATAGGACTCTGTCCTCAGATGTGCCGCTCCTTTGTTCCTCATGACAAACTCAATCCAGAACATGGCGCGGTCCAGTGGTTTCATGGGCTGATCCCTGTGCAGCCTGGATAGCCTCTGCATGTTCTCCCTGTAGGACGGCTCATAGAGAACAGCCTTCACTGCCTCCAGGAAGATGTCTCTGTCTACGGTGGCGATGTCCACTATCTTAGCCACTCCCTTAGACCTCATTCTATTGAGGTTATCTTGCTGGTCGAAGACCAACGGGAGGCCAACAATAGGGACACCATGGTAGATGGCCTCCTGGACTCCATTGGTTCCACCGTGGGCAACAAAGGCTCGGGTCTTGGGGTGTCCAAGGAGGTCGTTCTGGGGGAGCCAATCCACTAGTAAGGTGTTGTTGCCCACGGAGGTGGGTCTCTTCCCAGTGTGCCTCCAGATGACCCTCTGAGGCAGTTTGGCGAAAGCAGCTGCGATGTCCTCAGCGATGTCCTCAGGAAGTTGTCCCACCAAGGTCCCCAGGGACATCATGATGACCCCATGGTCCCCGGACTTCTGGACAAAGTCCTCCATGTCCTGGGGAAGCGGCTTTGAGGGCTGGCACTGGAAGCCGCCCATGTAGACCACGTTTGGCATGGTGGGCCGCGGAAACTCAAAGGTAAAATCATTCCTCATGAGCCATATGTCTGCTGCCTGGAACAATGACATGTAGTGAACGTCAGGGCCGAAGTAACGATGTACGAACGGAATGTAGTTAGGGTCTATGACGTATGCAACTTGAAACCTTGTAAAAAGATAAAACAGAACATTTATGACTCTCTCTTGAAAAGTCATTTTGTCTGTCAACAGTGCTCCTGGCAATGGGACATATGAGAGAGGCGAGGGGGCTATGGCAAAGTGACCATCGCCCTGGACTGTCCATCGGACATTGAAGACAAGAGGAAGACCAATTCGGTGAGCCAGAAACACGCCCCCACCAATGGCAGGATCCGTCAAAACCAGGTCATAGTTTGCATCGCGAAGCGATTGCATTAGTTCGGCATCTTCGAATATCGTAGTCATCATTACAACCAAATCCTTGTGTAACTCATAGAACTGCTTCACCACCTCAAGCTCCAAACTAATACGAGACCAGAAACCTCCACCCTCCCTTTGGATCTGCAATTGTCTGGCCACAAACAAACTAAAGACCTCCTCAACAAATCCACCACCAGATACTGTGATGGTAATGCACGAGTAGTGAGGGGATTTCTCCTTGATGTACCAGTTGGTGGTTGGACGAATCACTGTGATGCTATGGCCTCTGGAGTGCAGCTCTTCGATGAGGACTTTCATATTCACCCAGTGGCTTCCATCCAATGGGAAGACCAGCACGTTCCCCCCATAGACAGTGGTCAGAGAGAAGAGCAGAACAGCAACCGTGACCAGGGCTGGTTGATGCATCTCTTAGGTGAATCCTTTGATAAAAGATACAAAGGAATAATAGTTAGTTACAGAGAAACTCCATCTCTTATTTCCTAATAAATAGGTTTTAATTACATGAACATTTTAGTCACTAAGCAGACACTCTTATCCAGGTTCTTACATTTATTGCATTCATCTTAAGACAGCTGGATGAGACAACCACATATCACAGTTGTAGAAAGTACTTTTTCAGTCAATAAAGTAGTTGTTGTCAGTTCTAGTTCTATTGCTAGTAGAAAAATACAACTTTACTGTGTAGATCAATAATTTACTGTGTTATTCATATGTTAATCATGTACATTGCCTTTAGAAAGTATTCACACCTCTTGACTTTTTTCAGATTTTGTTGTGTACAACCTGAATTTAAAATGAATTAAATTGAGATTTTGTGTCACTGTCCTGCACACAATACCCCGTAATGGTAAAGTGGAATTATGTTTTTAGAAATGTTTACAAATTCATAAAACATTTTAAGCTGAAATGTCTTAAGTCAATATGTGTTCAACTCCTTTGTCTAAATAAGTCCAGGGGTAAAGATTTTGTCACTCTCTGACCTAGGAGAGCTGTGTTTTCTCTGTTTAGTTAGGTCAGGGTGTGATAGGTGGGTGGGCATTCTATGTTTTCTTTTCTATGTTATGGTTTCCAATCAGAGGCAGCTGTCTATCGTTGTCTTTGATTGGAAGTCATTCTTAGGCAACCTAGGCAACTTAGGCAACTTTGTTTTTGTGGGATCTTTTTTTTTTTGCAGCTGTGTTTATTGCAGCCTCAGAACGTCACGTTTGTTTCTGTTTCACCTGTTTCTTGTTTTGTTCGGATTCACTAAATAAATATGTGTAACTACCGGCACACTGCGCCTTGGCTGATTTATGACAGCGAATTTGAAGACAGCACTCGTGACAGATTTGATTAACAAGTTACATCATAAGTTGCATAGACTCACTCTGTGTGCAATAAGTGTTTAACATAATGTTTTTATGACTATCTCATCTCTGTACCCCACACATACAATTATCTGTAAGGTCCCTTAGTCGAGCAGTGAATTTCAAACACAGATTCAACCAGGGAGGTTTTCCAATGCCTCGCAAAGAAGGGCACCTATTGGCAGATGGGTAAAAAATCGTCTTGAAAGTCTGAGGCAAGACTTAAAAATGTCTGTCTAGCAATGATCAACAACCAACTTGACAGAGCTTGAAGAATTGAAAAAAGAATAATGTGCAAATATTGTACAATCCAGGTGTGCAAAGCTCTTAGAGACCTACCCAGAAAGACTCACAGCTGTAATCGTTGCCAAAGGTGATTCTAACATGTATTGACTCAGGGGTGTGAATACTTATGTAAATAGTATATTTCTTTATTTCATTTTAAATAAATGTGTAAAAATGTCTAAAAACATGTTTTAACTGTCATTATGGGTATTGTGTGAGAAAGAAAATGTATTTAATCAATTTTGAATTCAGGCTGTAACAACAAAATGTTAGGGGTATGAATACTTTCTGAAGGCACTTTACAGTATATACATATGAAGTTGGGAAAATAGTATGCAAACATTATTAAAGTGACCATTATTTAATGTCTATGTACATAGCGCAGCAGTCTCTAAGGTGCGGGGTAGAGTACCAGGTGGTAGCTGGCTATTAACAGTGACTAAGGTCCAGGGCAGAGTACTGGGCGGATGCCGGCTAATGGTGACTATTTAACAGTAATATGGCTTGGAGATAGAAACTGTTTTTCATTTTCTTGGTTCCGGCTTTGATGCACCTGTACTGTCTCCGCCTTCTAGATGGTCGAATAGGTCATGGCTGAGGTCCTTGATGATCTTCTTGGCCTTCTTGTGACAAGGCAGTGTGCCCCCAGTAATGCGTTCAGCTGACCGCACCACCCTCTGGAGAGCTCTGCGGTAGCGGACGGTGAAATTACTGTACCAGGCGGTGATACAGTCCAGCAGGATGCTCTCAATGGTGCATCTGTAGAAGTTTGTGATAGTCTTAGGGGCCAAGCTGAATTACTTTAGCCTCCTGAGGTTGAAAAGGCACTGTTGCGCCTTCTTCACCACATTGTCTGTATGAATGGACCATTTCAGGTTGTCAGTGATGTGCCTGCCGAGGAACATGAAGCTTTTCACCCTCTCCACTACGGTCCTGTTGAGGTGGATGGGAGCGTGCTCCCTCTGCTGTCTCCTGAAGTCCACGATCAGCTCCTTCGTTTTGTTGACATTGAGGGAGGTGTTATTTTTCTGGCACCACTCCACCAGGATCTTAACCTCTTCCCTGTAGGCTGTCTTGTCGTTACAATAAATGCGGCCTCAAGATATGCGGTTTCCAGTTTGCACAAAGTCCAGTGTAGTTCCTTGTGAGCCGTCACAGTGTCGGTTTGGGGGGAATATACACGGCTGTGACGATGACCGAAGAAATTATCTCAGAAGGTAAAGCAGTCAGCATTTGATGGTGATGTATTCCAGATTGGGAGAACAAATGGCCTTGAGTTCCTCTACTGTTACCACAATCACACCATGAGTAGTGAATCATGAAACATACACCTCCACTTTTCTTTTTCCCGGAGAGTTCTTTCTTCACATATCACAGTCATAGTAAGTACATTTTTCCTCAATAAAATAGCTATCAGCAAAGTCAGAGCTAGTAAGGGGGAAAGAGTCAGTGCGAGTGTTCGTAAACGAAAGACAATTTTACAAAAAAATGTACACAATAAAAACCTTTACACTTACTGTAAATAAGTAGTCAATGTTCAATTGAAAACGTAGAGGCACTGTGTAATGCTATGAAGTCTTCCAATGCTGTCACAATTCTCCCAGTGATTGTCAATCCTTCAGGCACATTACTTCTAAAGTTGTGCAAGTTCTCTCTATGTCTGGATAAAGCTTCCTTGTTACGTGACACAATTGTTTCCACTGGCAAAGCCCAGATGCAACACGAAATATGTATAGAATGGGAGCTACCGTAATTTCCGGACTATTGACTACCTGAATATAAGCCGCACCCACTGAATTAAATAAAAAAAGTATTATTTTGAACATAAATAAGCCGCACATGTCTATAAGCCGCAGGTGCCTATCGGTACATTGAAACAAATGAACTTTACACAGGCTTTAACGAAACATGGCTTGTAACAAAAATAAATAGGCTTTAACGAAACACGGCTTGTAACAAAACATAAAAAATTAGCAGCAAGCTTTAGTTGGCTTTTTGCACTGAGTCTTCCTCACGCTGCTGTTTCCAACGTCTTATCATCGACTCATTAAGACCAAGCTCCCGTGCAGCAGCTCTATTTCCTTTTCCAACAGCCAGATCAATCGCCTTCAACTTGAAAGCTGCATCATATGCATTTCTCTGTGTCTTTGCCATGATGAGGGTGACAAAATGACTACCGTAATCAGAATGATGGGAAGTTTGAGAGCGCTCGATTTAATTTAAACAGTAAACAAAAAAGTTGTTTGACCTTAACCCGTTCGGCAATTTCATTGGTCTAATGAAAGCTTCATGCCGCCAAAAAAACTGAGCACGTCACAGAATGTGTTTTTTTGTAGAAAAAAAAATTTGAAAGCGGGAAAAATCCATATATTAGCCGCGTCATTGTTTAAGCAGCGAGGATCAAAGCGTGGGAAATAAGTTGCGGCTTATAGTCCGGAAATTATGGTACTCTGACAACGTCTCTTTAAAAACTCTTCTTTTGTTTACATACCTTACAAAAAGCTTTGTTAGACCTCAATGAAAATATTCAATCAAAGGAGTTAATCTAATTTGAATGGTGATGCCGAGTTTTATATGGATTTGTATAACTACAAATGTTTGTGGAGGATGCTTCTTGAGATGTTAGACATTTATATTGTCTAAAGGTTGTTGAATCAAGTCAAGTTTATAGGTATTCTATAATTCTCTGTAAACATAGATCGATATGAGTTCCAATGGGTTAATCTGAGAACGTTGTAGGTATGATGATGCCATGTTTTCAACACCAGGTACTGAGATCAGAAACTGTTTCAACAACAGGTTTAACTATTCCGATATTCCACAACTTTAACTGTTACTTTAAACTAGATTTTATTCACATAAACACTTACCAAAAAAAATCCCAGTCTGCAAGTAGCCTTAAATCCAAAGTAATGTTTGGCTAACCCCCTCCTAAACAGCAGTTTGCAAACACTGAAAGTAGTCCTATGGCTGTGGCTTTGAGCTGGAGTAACCTAATTTATGCTGCCACAACTAATCTGTGCTCTCTTGTTCAAAGTTCACAAGTTCTGACATGCAGCATAATAACACCCCTGTAATTGCGTAAGGCTTTTATGTGTTGGCTTCCTGTTATGTATTAGGAAATGGTAATTAGTTCAACATTGTTATAGTGAACTAAAACGTGAACTTAAATGGAAACTGATCATGAAAAAACTGTTTAGTAAACTGAAATAAAATAATTAACAAATCTGTTTGAAAAACTAAAATTGGAGTTGGTCCAGGGAGTGGGTCCAAGGCTGGTCATGTGTGTCATTCTCCTAAGTACTCTATGCAGCCTACTGCAAATTATGTTTGATATCCATGTCATTTGAATACAGTCAGAGGTGATACTATAAGTATTATGGGCCATAATTCATGAATAATGCGGTCTGTTTTCAACACACCTTAGCAATGTTTTCAGTGTCTTTATATAAATTACTGCCTGTCTGTCACAGCTGTTTAAATGATTGGACCAAAATGAATAATCTGTTTTGTTCCACATATTTATTAGACTGTGAAACTTAATGCAATACCAAAATAAACTGAAGGACAAAACAACAAACCGTGACGCAGGAGGAACAAACAGTACTCACAAAATATAATCTCCCACAAAAACAGGTGGCACAAACATCAACTTAAATATGACCTCCAATTAGAGACAACAACAACCGGCTGCCTCTAATTGGAGGTCATGCCAAACAAAAACCAACATAGAAATACAAAACTAGAAACTGAACATAGAAATACAAAAACAGACAAACACCCCCTGTCACGCCCTGACCTACTCTACTATGGTCAGGATGTGACACTGTCTGTGCTCACACTTCTTATTCTGAAATGTGTGGTAACATCTACCTGTGAAGGGGAGTTTACATGGTAGTAGTAGTAGTAGTAGTATAAATGCTATGAGGTTTTAGTGTTAATTCTTAGATTTTATTTGACCATGAGAAAAAATAGCTAATGTACTGCAGGGAAACAACATGCAGGTTTTTTTAAACTGAGCCTGCTCAGCAGGCCACATAGCCTACCATGTGGACCAGTATGTCGTCTCCTGAGCATTTTAGGTAAAAAAAAGTGAGGTAGCGACCTCAGGTTCATAGAGCTAAATCATTTATTAATAATTTATGAATTTAAATTATTTTATAGTTTTACTCAAGTGATTTGCTTGCAACAACCCTGCATTCTGTTGAAGTTCTATTGATTTGGGTTGCTATAAATCAGATAACAAAATTGTCGTAGAAGGCTTTACAAGCTTTAGCCTACCTACGAGCCTACCTACAGCTCTTTGTCTCACTCCCTTAACTCTTTGTCTACCTATGCCTTACTTACCTCTGCCTTTCCTATACTTCAAGGAGAGAAGCTACCCATAGAGGTGAAGGGAGAGCTGAAGCTGAGATGCAGCATACTGCTTAACCACAGCTGGTTCAATGGACACATCCCCTGGGAGGTGAGGTTATGCTCTGGACACACGAACCCACGCATACCCACATGCACACATGCACGTCACACACACGGTCCTTTGGCCTTGTTATACAAATGTAATAACTATTTGTAATCAGATCCAGGAGTTTTATCAGCTCTTGTCACCTGTCAGAGAGACCTCCTCTCTCTCTCTCTCTCTCTCTCTTTCTCTCAACCAGGCAACTCAAGTGTATTTTTGTGCTGTAGTACAACATTTACAACATACAGTACTATCAAATTTGGAGTACAATACTTAATGTGAGGGTGACATTTAAAAAATGGAATGCAAACATATTGCCAAAAGTAACCAACTGTATTGTTTCAAATACCCACATAAATGATTGTGACCTTCTTGTTGATGTTAGGAAGAATACCAGAAAATAATATTTTGAATATTTTATTAATGATAATATATTCATTAATACATCGATATCATTCATGTTTCACTTTCCTCCTACAAAACACCTTACGCCACAAAAACCTTACAGCTAAAGTGATAACCAGCATTATGAGCAACACAATAGCCAGTAGCATGGCCACGACGTCAACAGAGTGGTAGGTGAACCAGGACATCTTATAGGACTCTGTCCTCAGATGTGCCGCTCCTTTGTTCCTCATGACAAACTCAATCCAGAACATGGCGCGGTCCAGTGGTTTCATGGGCTGGTCCTTCTGCAGCCTGGATAGCCTCTGCATGTTCTCCCTGTAGGACGGCTCATAGAGAACAGCCTTCACTGCCTCCAGGAAGATGTCTCTGTCTACGGTGGCGATGTCCACTATCTTAGCCACTCCCTTAGACCTCATTCTATTGAGGTTATCTTGCTGGTCGAAGACCAACGGGAGGCCAACAATAGGGACACCATGGTAGATGGCCTCCTGGACTCCATTGGTTCCACCGTGGGCAACAAAGGCTCGGGTCTTGGGGTGTCCAAGGAGGTCGTTCTGGGGGAGCCAATCCACTAGTAAGGTGTTGTTGCCCACGGAGGTGGGTCTCTTCCCAGTGTGCCTCCAGATGACCCTCTGAGGCAGTTTGGCGAAAGCAGCTGCGATGTCCTCAGCGATGTCCTCAGGAAGTTGTCCCACCAAGGTCCCCAGGGACATCATGATGACCCCATGGTCCCCGGACTTCTGGACAAAGTCCTCCATGTCCTGGGGTAGCGGCTTTGAGGGCTTGCACTGGAAGCCGCCCATGTAGACCACGTTTGGCATGGTGGGCCGCGGAAACTCAAAAGTAAAGTCATTCCTCATGAGCCATAGGTCTGCTGCCTGGAACAATGACATGTAGTGAACGTCAGGGCCGAAGTAACGATGGACGAAAGGAATGTAGTTAGGGTCTATGACGTATGCAATTTGAAACCTTGTAAAAAGATAAAACAGAACATTTATGACTCTCTCTTGAAAAGTCATTTTGTCTGTCAACAGTGCTCCTGGCAATGGGACATATGAGAGAGGCGAAGGGGCTATGGCAAAGTGACCATCACCCTGGACTGTCCATCGGACATTGAAGACAAGAGGAAGACCAATTCGGTGAGCCATAAACACGCCCCCACCAATGGCAGGATCCGTCAAAACCAGGTCATAGTTTGCATCGCGAAACGATTGCATTAGTTCGGCATCTTCGAATTTCACAGTCATCATTACAACCACATCCTTGTGTAACTCATAGATCTGCTTCACCACCTCAAGCTCCAAACTAATACGAGACCAGAAACCTCCACCCTCCCTTTGGATCTGCAATTGTCTGGTCACAAACAAACTAATGACCTCCTCAACAAATCCACGACCAGATACTGGGATGGTAATGCACGAGTAGTGAGGGGATTTCTCCTTGATGTACCAGTTGGTGGTTGGACGAATCACTGTGATGCTATGGCCTCTGGAGTGTAGCTCTTTGATGAGGACTTTCATATTCACCCAGTGGCTTCCATCCAATGGGAAGACCAGCACGTTCCCCCCATAGACAGTGGTCAGAGAGAAGAGCAGAACAGCAACCGTGACCAGGGCTGGTTGATGCATCTCTTAGGTGAATCCTTTGATAAAAGATACAAAGGAAGAATACGGACGGTGAAATTACTGTACCAGGCGGTGATACAGTCCAGCAGGATGCTCTCAATGGTGCATCTGTAGAAGTTTGTGATAGTCTTAGGGGCCAAGCTGAATTACTTCAGCCTCCTGAGGTTGAAAAGGCACTGTTGCGCCTTCTTCACCACATTGTCTGTATGAATGGACCATTTCAGATTGTCAGTGATGTGCATGCCGAGGAACATGAAGCTTTTCACCCTCTCCACTACGGTCGTGTTGAGGTGGATGGGAGCGTGCTCCCTCTGCTGTCTCCTGAAGTCCACGATCAGCTCCTTCGTTTTGTTGACATTGAGGGAGGTGTTATTTTTCTGGCACCACTCCACCAGGATCTTAACCTCTTCCCTGTAGGCTGTCTTGTCATTACAATAAATGCGGCCTCAAGATATGCGGTTTCCAGTTTGCACAAAGTCCAGTGTAGTTCCTTGTGAGCCGTCACAGTGTCGGTTTGGGGGGAATATACACGGCTGTGACGATGACCGAAGAAATTATCTCAGAAGGTAAAGCAGTCAGCATTTGATGGTGATGTATTCCAGATTGGGAGAACAAATGGCCTTGAGTTCCTCTACTGTTACCACAATCACACCATGAGTAGTGAATCATGAAACATACACCTCCACTTTTCTTTTTCCCGGAGAGTTCTTTCTTCACATATCACAGTCATAGTAAGTACATTTTTCCTCAATAAAATAGCTATCAGCAAAGTCAGAGCTAGTAAGGGGGAAAGAGTGTTCGTAAACGAAAGACAATTTGACAAGAAAATGTACACAATAAAAACCTTTACACTTACTGTAAATAAGTAGTCAATGTCCAATTGAAAACGTAGAGGCACTGTGTAATGCTATGAAGTCTTCCAATGCTGTCACAATTCTCCCAGTGATTGTCAATCCTTCAGGCACATTACTTCTAAAGTTGTGCAAGTTCTCTCTATGTCTGGATAAAGCTTCCTTGTTACGTGACACAATTGTTTCCACTGGCAAAGCCCAGATGCAACACGAAATATGTATAGAATGGGAGCTACTCTGACAACGTGTCACAGGCGTTGTATTGACGAGACCAAGGCACAGCGTGTTGAGTGCTCATCTTTTACTTTGAATGAAAACGCTTAATAAAGAAAAAACAAACAACAGCCAAACAGTTCTGTCAGGTATACTAACAAACTAAACAGAAAGCAACCACCCACGAAACCCAAAGGAAAACAGGCTGCCTAAGTATGGCTTCCAATCAGAGACAACGAAAGACACCTGCCTCTGATTGGAAACCATACTCGGCCAAACATGGAAAAAGAAACATAGAAATAGAAAACTAGAACAAATTCCCCTAGAAACAAACAAACCCCAAAACACACAAAACAACCCCCCTGCCACGCCCTGACCATTCTACTATGGCAAATTACCCTTTTCACTGGTCAGGACGTGACACAACGTCTCTTTGAAAACCCTTCTTTTGTTTACATACCTTACAAAAAGCTTTATTAGACCTCACTGAAAATATTCAATCAAAGACGTTAATCTAATTTGAATGGTGATGCCGAGTTTTATATGGATTTGTATAACTTCAAATGTTTGTGGAGGATGCTTCTTGAGATGTTAGACATTTATGTTGTGTAAAGGCTATTGAATCAAGTCAAGTTTATAGTTCTTCTATATACATTTATAGGTATTCTATAATTCTCTGTAAACATAGATCGATATGAGTTCCAATGGGTTAATCTGAGAACGTTGTAGGTATGATGATGCCATGTTTTCAACACCAGGTACTGAGATCAGAAACTGTTTCAACAACAGGTTTAACTATTCCGATATTCCAGTACTTTAACTGTTACTCTAAACTACATTTTATTCACATAAACACTTACCAAAAAAATCCCAGTCTGCAAGTAGCCTTAAATCCAAAGTAATGTTTGGCCAACCCCCTCCTAAACAGCAGTTTGCAAACACTGAAAGTAGTCCTATGGCTGTGGCTTTGAGCTGGAGTAACCTAACTTATGCTGCCACAACTAATCTGTGCTCTCTTGTTCAAAGTTCATGCAGCGTAATAACACCCCTGTAATTGCTTTTATGTGTTGGCTTCCTGTTATGTATTAGGAAATGGTAATTAGTTCAACATTGTTATAGTGAACTAAAACGTGAACTTAAATGGAAACTGATCATGAAAAAACTGTTTAGTAAACTGAAATAAAATAATTAACAAATCTGTTTGAAAAACTAAAATTGGAGTTGGTCCAGGGAGTGGGTCCAAGGCTGGTCATGTGTGTCATTCTCCTAAGTACTCTATGCAGCCTACTGCAAATTATGTTTGATATCCATGTCATTTGAATACAGTCAGAGGTGATACTATAAGTATTATGGGACATAATTCATGGATAATACGTTCTGTTTTCAAAACAATTTAGCAATGTTTTCAGTGTCTTTATATAAATTACTGCCTTTCTGTGCACACACTTCTTATTCTGAAAAGTGTGGAAGCATCTACCTGTGAAGGGGAGTTTACATGGTAGTAGTAGTAGTAGTATAAATGCTATGAGGTTTTTAGTGTTAATTCTTAGATTTTATTTGACCATGGGAAAAAATAGCTACTGTACTGCAGGGAAACAACATGCAGGTTTTCTTGAACTGAGCCTTAAATATTACAGGTCAGACTTGGCCACAGGGGGGCAGTCCTCTCATACAAAAGAATACAGGCTACTGAAAAACATTCACCAGAGGTATTCTGCATAATGCTGGTTCCATGAAGACACACTACCTGCACTATTCCCACACAACACCGACAGATGCAACTGCAAAAGTGGGTATCAATTTACACCCCCAATAGGGTTGTTGTGCAAACTACTTTCAAATTTCACAGGGAGTTTCCAGGATTGTGTTGCAGATTTGTCAGACAGTGATCTGGCAATATACTGTACATCGTTGACATGATATGAAAGCAGAGTTTTGGTTCCAGTCACTGTTCTTCTTATTCCTTTTTAGGAAGAAAGATATTTATTGTTTGAACTGCACCTGTTTGCTTATATATTTGTAAATCTTTGTGTCTTTGTGTGTACGTGGGTGGGAATTACAGGGAGAATTTACGTTGGTATTTAGGGGAACTAATGACAAAGGTTAGGGTAATTTACGTAGCAGATTAGGTGAAATGGGTTAAGTTTAAAATAAGGGGAAAGCTTAGCTAAAATGCTCCAGTTGTCCCTGACGCGACTCAAACACACAACCTTTGGATTGCTAAACGGTCGCTGATTGCGCCTACCCAGCCTCCCCGACCAACCTCCCTACTTTCGTTTCTGTCTAAAGTAACTACACCAAGTAGGTATCATACGTCTTGGAGGTGCTCAGAAATACGTAAAGTATGTTTCGTATGACTCTGGGGCCAGGCTGACCTACACCTGCATGCTGGTGTGTGTGACTTCATAAATGAATGCCTTGAGTAACCACAGCCCCTCCGTGATGTTGTCTCATCTTCCATTCAGTTGTTCTTCAAAAGTATGACTGTGAGACAAAGCCATTCATAATCTTTTGTTTAGCATATAACGTTAAAAATATTAACTCTCCCCAACTCACATTAACAGTTTCTGTCGGGAAAATGTACGTTCATGTTGAACATAGATGTGACTCGCATAGGTGTATTTTTGGTGCTGCTATTCCCCCTGATAGTTTTTCTTTATTCTGCTGCACTAAACCCTCCTGGTTCATATGACCACTGACACTATGTCTTTGTCTTTGTATTGTGAAAAAATATGTCAGCGGCCCACTGTGTCATTTAAAAATTAGAGAACATGACAAGGACTATTTAATATTGTCAATAGACTATACTCTACATAGTCGTCAAATGACTATCATGAAATCAGTCTCCATACTGTAAATATGATGTGGTGGATTATCAGTAGAGATTTGCAAACTTAGGGTAGATTGATACACTGTCACGACTTCTGCCAAAGTTGGTCCCTCTCCTTGTTCGGGTGGCGGTCGGCGTCGCCGGTCTTCTAGCCATCATCGATCCACTTTTCATTTTCCATTTGTTTTGTCTTGTCTTCCCACACACCTGGTTTCAATTCCATCATTACATGTTGTGTATTTAACCCTCTGTTTCCCCCAATGTCCTTGTCCGGACTTGTTTATTGTAAGTGCTTGTGCACGTTATTCTGGTGTGCGACAGGTTTTGTACCCATTGTATTTATTGTTCTGTTTACGGTGATTTTTATTATTAAACTGCGCCGTTGGAAACACAGTTTTTGCTCTCCTGCACCTGACTTCTCTGCCGCCAGTACGCACCCCTTACAGAATTCCGGACCAAACTTATGGGGTCAGCAGGAGCAGGTACCCCGGGTATAGGGGTGGAGGAGCACGTCCGGGAGCACGCAGCAATGCTCCACCATCTTGGCACTGCCATGGACCGCGTTGTCCAGACAATGGACCGCTGGGAGAGACAGGAAGTTCTACCAGCGCCTCCACCAGCACAACCGGGGTCTCCACTACGCGCCCCTCCTTCTCCTGGTCCCAGTGGATTCTACTCTCCCTTCCCCAGGAATACGAGTGGTTCCTGTTGCGGCTAGACTTATACCTGGCAACCGTCCACCCGGCTCCTTCGGGTCGTGAGAGGGTGTCCGCCCTCGTCTCGTGCCTCACCGGGAAAGCCCTGGAGTGGGCCAACGCCGTGTGGAGAGAGGGAGATGCGTCGTTGGACCAGTTTGAGGAGTTCACCCGCCGTTTCCGGGCAGTCTTCGACCACCTGCCCGAGGGTAGAATGGCGGGTGAACGCCTCTTCCATCTGAGGCAGGGGACAAGGAGCGCCCAGGAGTTCGCCCTGGAGTTTCGTAACCTGGCTGCCGGCGCGGGATGGAACGACAGGGCCCTGATCGACCATTATCGCTGCAGTCTGCGCGAGGACGTCCGTCGGGAGTTGGCTTGCAGAGACACAACCCTCACATTCGACCAGCTGGTGGACCTGTCCATCCGGCTGGATAACCTGCTGGCTACCCGCGGACGTTCAGATCGGGGTCTGTTGGTTCCATCCCCCCACACCCCTTCTACGATACCCATGGAGCTGGGAGGTGCGGTGCGCAGGGAGACCGGAGGGGGTTCCAGCTCGTGCATCATCTGTGGCCGCAGAGGTCACACTGCCGGTTGGTGCTGGGTTGGTTCCTCTGGGTATCGAGGCAGCAGGCAGGGCACTCTGGCGTCACCCCAGGTGAGTCGGCACCAGTCTCACCCAGAGCCCTCTGTTGCACATATGTTTTTGTATGTCACTTTTCCTGAGTTTTCCCCGCATTCCCAGCATAAGGCGCTCGTCGATTCAGGCGCGGCAGGGAATTTTATAGATAGATCATTTGCCCATAGTTTAGGGATCCCCATTGTTCCCGTGGCTGTGCCCTTCCCCGTTCACGCCTTAGATAGTCGACCATTAGGGTCAGGGTTGATTATGGAGGCCACCGCTCCTCTGGGCATGGTGACGCAGGGAGGTCACAAGGAGAGAATTAGTCTCTTCCTTATTGACTCGCCTACGTTTTTCCCGTGGTGCTAGGCCTACCCTGGTTAGCTTGCCATGACCCCACTGTTTCTTGGCAACAGAGGGCTCTCACGGAGTGGTCGCGAGAGTGCTCGGGGAGGTGTTTAGGGGTATCCGTTGGTGCTACTACGGTGGAAAGTCCAGACCAGGTCTCCACCGTGCGCATTCCCCCTGAATATGCCGATTTGGCACTCACCTTCTCCAAAAAGAAGGCGACTCAATTACCACCCCATCGACGGGGCGATTGTGCAAAAGATCTCCTGGTAGACGCTGCACTTCCCAGGAGTCACGTGTATCCCCTCTCACAGGCGGAGACGGCGGCTATGGAAACATATGTCTCCGAATCCCTGCGTCAGGGGTACATTCGGTCCTCCACTTCACCCGCCTCCTCGAGTTTCTTTTTTGTGAAGAAGAAGGAGGGAGGTCTGCGCCCGTGTATTGACTATCGAGGTCTGAACCAGATCACAGTGAGGTATAGTTACCCGCTACCGCTCATAGCCACAGCGATTGAGTCAATGCACGGGGCGCGCTTCTTCACCAAACTAGATCTCAGGAGCGCTTACAACCTGGTGCGTATCTGTGAGGGAGACGAGTGGAAGACGGCTTTCAGTACCACCTCAGGGCACTATGAGTACCTCGTCATGCCGTATGGGTTGATGAATGCGCCATCAGTCTTCCAAGCCTTTGTAGACGAGATTTTCAGGGACCTGCACGGGCAGGGTGCAGTGGTGTATATTGATGACTTTCTGATATACCCCGCTACACGCGCCAAGCATGTGTCCCTGGTGCGCAGGGTGCTTGGTCGCCTGTTGGAGCATGACCTGTACGTAAAGGCTGAGAAATGCCTGTTCTTCCAGCAGTCCATCTCCTTCCTAGGGTACCACATTTCCAGGGTTGGAGATGGAAAGTGACTGCATTTCAGCCGTGCGTAATTGGCTGACTCCCACCACGGTAAAGGAGGTGCAGCAGTTCTTAGGGTTTGCCAACTACTACCGGAAGTTTATCCGGGGTTTTGGTCAGGTAGCGGCTCCCATTACCTCACTGCTGAAGGGGGGCCCGGTTCGTTTGCAGTGGTTGGCTGAGGCGGACAGGGCTTTTGGTCACCTGAGGGCTCTGTTTACCTCGGCTCCCATGCTGGCCCATCTGGATCCCTCTTTGGCATTCATAGTGGAGGTGGACAGGTCCGAGACTTGGATAGGAGCTGTGCTCTCTCAGCACTCGGGTACGCCACTGAAGCTCCACCCCTGTGCCTTCTTCTCGAAGAAGCTCAGCCCGGCGGAGCGAAACTATGACGTGGGGGACCGGGAGCTGTTGGCTGTCGTCAAGGCCTTGAAGGCGTGGAGACATTGGCTTGAGGGGGCTAAACACCCTTTTCTCATCTGGACTGACCACCGCAATCTGGAGTACATCCGGGCAGCGAGGAGAATGAACCCTCGCCAGGCAAGGTGGGCCATGTTTTTCACCCGTTTTGTGTTCACCCTTTCCTACAGACCAGGCTCCCAGAACGTGAAGGCAGACGCATTGTCCCAGCTGTATGACACAGAGGAGCGGCCCATGGATCCCACTCCCATACTCCCCGCCTCCTGCCTGGTGGCACCGGTAGTGTGGGAGCTGGACGCGGACATTGAGCAGGCGTTATGTGCAGAGCCCGCTCCCGTCCAGTGTCCCGCTGGGCGTCTGTATGTCCCGTCTGCTGTTCGTGACCGGTTGATCTATTGGGCCCACACGTCACCCTCCTCTGGTCATCATGGGATCGGTCGGACAGTGCGCTGTTTGAGCGGGAGGTAATGGTGGCCTACCTTGGCTAAGGAAATGAGGGTTTATGTTTCCTCCTGCTGGGTGTGTGCCCAGTGTAAGGCTCCTAGGCACCTGCCCAGAGGGAAGCTACACCCCTTACCCGTTCCACAACAGCCTTGGTCGCACCTGTCAGGGGATTTTCTTACCGATCTCCCCCCTCACAGGGTAACACCGCGATCCTGGTCGTTGTGGATCGGTTCTCTAAGTCCTGTTGTCTCCTCCCTCTGCCCGGTCTCCCTACGGCCCTACAGACTGCGGAGGACTTGTTTACGCACGTCTTCCGGCACTACGGGGTGCCTGAGGATATAGTGTCTGATCGGGGTCCCCAGTTCACGTCTAGGGTCTGGAAGGCGTTCATGGAATGTCTGGGGGTCTCGACCAGCCTTACTTCGGGGTTTCACCCCGAGACTAATGGGCAGGTGGAGAGAGTAAACCAGGATGTTGGCAGGTTTCTGCGGTCTTATTGCCAGGACCGGCCAGGGGAGTGGGCGGCGTTCGTGCCCTGGCCCGAGATGGCACAGAACTCGCTTCGCCACTCCTCCACTAACCTCTCTCCCTTCCAGTGCGTACTGGGGTACCAGCCAGTTCTGGCATCTTGGCATCAGAGTCAGACCAAGGCTCCCGCGGTGGACGACTGGTTCAGGCGCGCGGAGGAGACATGGGAAGCTGCCTGCGTTCACCTTCAGCGAGGCGTGCTGTGCCAAAAAGAGAACGCAGACCGTCACCGCAGTGAGGCATCGGTGGACCGGGTCTGGCTCTCGACCCGAAACCTGCCTCTCCGCTTGCCCTGCCGAAAGCTGGGTCCGCGGTTTGTGGGGCCATTTAAAGTCCTGAGGAGAGTGAACGAGGTTTGTTATAGGTTACAGCTTCCCCCCGATTACCGTATTAACCCCTTGTTCCATGTGTCTCTCCTCAGGCCGGTGGTGGCTGGCCCGCTCCAGGAGTCTGAGGTGCGGGAGCTTCCTCCTCCACCTCTGGACGTCGAGGGGGCCCCGGCATACTCTGTTCGCGCCATACTGGATTCGAGGCGTCGGGCGAGGGGCCTTCAGTATCTCGTGGAATGGGAGGGGCACGGTCCAGAGGAAAGGTGCTGGGTTCCAGTCGAGGATGCTGCAGGAGTTCCACCGTCTTCCTCCGGATCGCCCTGCACCTCGCCCTCCGGGTCGTCCCGAGGCCGGTGTCGGCGTGCTGCTGGAGCCGCGCGTCAAGGGGGGGGTACTGTCATGACTTCCGCCGAAGTTGCTCCCTCTCCTTGTTCGGGCGGCGCTCGGCGATCGGCGTCGCCGGTCTTCTGGCCAACATCGATCCACTTTTCATTTTCCATTTGTTTTGTCTTGTCTTCCCACACACCTGGTTTCAATTCCATCATTACATGTTGTGTATTTAACCCTCTGTTTCCCCCCATGTCCTTGTCCAGACTTGTTTATTGTAAGTGCTTGTGCACGTTATTCTGGTGTGCGACGGGTTTTGTACCCATTGTATTTATTGTTCTGTTTACAGTGATTTTTATTATTAATCTGCGCCGTTGGAAACACAGTTTTTGCTCTCCTGACGCCAGTTTTTGCTCTTCTGCCGCCAGTACGCACCCCTTACATACATGTCGTATGTGTGAAGTGAGCGAAGGAGGCATCATACAGCGTTATATGATGTTATATGCAGCGCTTCAGTGACCTCAGTATCTCAGCTGCTTAGTAAATACATACAGTAGACGATCACTGTTACAGATTTTTTTCATATAAAAACGACATTAATACTTTACTCAGATATGCTATTAAACTTACCATGGTTTCTATGGCATTACAGGGTTCGATACATGCAGCTGGTTGGGTGCACACACACACACACACACACACACACACACACACACACACACACACACACACACACACTCAGATGGAACTTCACACACTAGTGAGGGCCTCAGTGATTAGAGACTGAACTCAAGGTCAGGGCAGTGAAAAGGGTAGAAAAAAAGGGTGCTTTGAAAAAGGAGCATTGTGCACTTTGTAGATATTGAGTTACACAGGCTCATTATTAAGTAGTAGAAGATAAAAGTTTGTCCCTTATCTACAACTGATCATCCAGGTTAAAAAGAGTAATAAAGAACTTAGATAGACGATGGAAAGATCAGACCAGATTTTCAAGCTTATTCTGTGGGTTGGCCAATTTGGGGCAGGTGACAGTAGCTATAGATGGTATTATAACTGATATGACACCTGATCTTAACTCTATGCGTACCGCAATAATCCAGAAAAACAGGACAATACAATGCTTTTCATGGCATCAATTGTACTGCCTGCCTAGGCTGCCAAGGGCGTCACTGTTGTCATCGCAAACTAATGTGTGTTTCAGTTTCGGAAACGTTATTTAGACATCTCTCTCTCTCTCTCACACACACACACACACACACACACACACACACACACACACACACACACACACACACACACACACACACACTTGACATCTGAGACTACTGTATTTGGGCCTCTCCTCAGTTTCTGCCTCCCTATTATTTTCAGTCCCTGATTATTCTTCCATAGATTTTACATGTGGTCTTGTGTCACCACTATGACAGCATATAAAGTACCAGTCAAAAGTTTGTACACACCCACTCATTCAAGGGTTTTTCTTTAGTTTAACTTTTTTCTACATTGTAGAATAATAGTGAAGACATCAAAACTATGAAATAACACATATGGAATCATGTAGTAACCAAAAAAGTATTAAACAAATCCAAATCTATTTTATATTTCAGATTCTTCAAAGTAGCCACCCTTTGCCTTGATGACAGCTTTGCACACTCTTGGTATTCTCTCAACCAGCTTCATGAGGTAGTGACCTGGAATGCATTTCAATTAACAGGTGTGCCTTGTTAAAAATAAATTTATGGAATTTCTTTCCTTAATGCGTTTGAGCCAATCAGTTGCGTTGTGACAAGGTAGGGGTGGTATACAGAAGATAGCCCTATTTGGTAAAAGACCAAGTCCATATTATAGCAAGAATAGCTCAAATAAGCAAAGAGAAATGACTTTCCATCATTACTTTAAGACATGAATGTCAGTCAATCAAGAGCATTCCAAGAACTTTGAAAGTTTCTTCAAGTGCAGTCGCAAAACCATCAGGCGCTATGATCAAACTGGCTCTCATGAGGACCGCCACAGGAAAAGAAAACCCCAAATTACCTCTGCTGCAGAGGATAAGTTCATTAGAGTTAACTGCACCTCAGATTGCAGCCCAAATAAATGCTTCACAGACTTCAGGTAACAGTGTCACAGCTGTCGGAAGGATTAGACCAAAGCGCAGCGTGTTGAGTGCTCATCTTCTTTATTTAGAGTAACGTGAACACTTAAACAAAAAATAACAAAACGACACACGACAGTTCCGTAAGGTAACATAGACTATACGAAAAACAACCACCCACAACCCACAGGAAAAAACAGGCTGCCTAAGTATGGCTTCCAATCAGAGACAACGAAAGACACCTGCCTCTGATTGGAAACCATACTCGGCCACACATAGAAAATGAACATAGAAAATGAAAACTAGAACAAATCCCCATGAAACAAACCAACCCCAAAACACACAAAAACAACACCCCCTGCCATGCGTCGCTGGAGGCTCCGGACTGGGAGGCGTCGCTGGAGGCTCCGGACTGGCAGGCGTCACTGGAGGCTCCGGACTGGCAGGCGTCGCTGAAGGCTCCGGACTGGCAGGCGTTGCTGGAGGCTCCGGACTGGGAGGTGTCGCTGGAGGCTCCGGACTGGCAGGCGTCGCTGGAGGCTCCGGACTGGCAGGCGTCGCTGGAGGCTCCGGACTGGCAGGCGTCGCTGGAGGCTCCGGACTGGGAGGCGTCGCTGGAGGCTCCGGGCTGAGGAGCGTTGCTGGAGGCTCCGGACTGAAGAGCATCGCTGGAGGCTCCGGAATGAAGAGCGTCTCTGTACGTTCCAGACTGGGGACCTTCGTTGCAGGCTCCGTGCCATGGATCATCACTACTGGTTCCGCGTTATGGATGATCACTGGAGGCTTTGTGCCATGGATCCTCACTGGAGGCTCCGGGCCATGGATTATCACTGGAGGCTTCGTGCCATGGATTAACACTACAGGCTCCGGGCCATGGGTCATCACTGGAGGCTTCGTGCCATGGATTATCGCTGGAGACGTTGGACCATTGACCATCACTAGAGGCTTCCTACGGGGTGCTGGAACTGGTCTCACCAGACTGGGGAGACGCACTGCGGACCGCGTGCTCAAAGCGGGCACCGGCCTTTCCGGGCTATGGAGGCGCACTGGAGGTCTGCTACGTGGGACTGGCATGGGAGGCGCCAGGCTACTAACACGCCCCTTTGGGCTAGTGCGGGGAGCAGGAACAGGACGTACTGGGCTATGGTGGCGCACTGGAGGAAGAGTGCGCGGAGCAGGCACAGGACGTACTGGGCTATGGTGGCGCACTGGAGGAAGAGTACGTGGAGCAGGCACAGGGTACACTGGGTCTTGGAGACGCACTGGAGGTCTGGAGCGCACGGCCTGCACAACCCGTCCTGGCTGGATAGTCACTGTAGCCTGGCACGGGCGGAGCGCTGGCACAGGGCAAACTGGGCTGTGCTGGGGAATGAGGGCTGCCGTGCGTAGAGCAGGCGCAGGATAAGCTGGACCGAGGAGACGCACTGGCGGACAGATGCGCTGAGCAGGCATACTCCTTCCTGGCTGAGTGCCAACTCTAGCACGGCAATGCTGCGGAGCCCGTACCGACCGCACCAGACTGTGCGTGCGGATGGGCGAGATAGTGCGCATCACCCCGTAATGCATCGCTCGCCCCTCTGCACGCCTGCTCAGTCGTGCCCTCTTCGCCAGTACCTCCTTCCGGAATCTCGCGTCAAGCTCCGTGCTTGACTCCATTCTTGGCTCCGGTTTGCTCCACGGCTCTCTCCTGTACGCCCGGGAAGTTAAGTCAGGGCTCCCCCTGACCTAGCCAAACTCCCCGTATGCCCCCCCAAAAATTTTTTGGGGGGGCTGCCTCTCAGTCTTGCCTTTCGGTGCATATAACGCCTCGTAGTATCGTCGCTCCTCTTTCTCTGCTTGGATCCCCTCCCTCGGACGACGATACTCCCCAGCCTGCCTCCATGGTCCTTTACCATCCAGAATCTCCTCCCAAGTCCATTCCTCCAGATACCTCTGCTGCTCCTTACCACGCTGCTTGGTCTTCTTTTGGTGGGTGGTTCTGTCACAGCTGTCGGAAGGATTAGACCAAAGCGCAGCATGTTTAGTGCTCATCTTCTTTATTTAGAGTAACGTGAACACTTAAACAAAAAATAACAAAATGACACACGACAGTTCTGTAAGGTAACATAGACTATACGAAAAACAACCACCCACAACCCACAGGAAAAAACAGGCTGCCTACGTATGGCTTCCAATCAGAGACAACGAAAGACACCTGCCTCTGATTGGAAACCATACTCGGCCACACATAGAAAATGAACATAGAAAATGAAAACTAGAACAAATCCCCATGAAACAAACCAACCCCAAAACACACAAAAACAACACCCCCTGCCACGCTCTGACCATACTACAATGACAAATGACCCCTTTTACCGGTCAGGACGTGACAAACAGACACATCTCAACATCAACTGTTCAGAGGAGACTGTTCAGAGGAGGCCTTCATGGTTGAATTGCTGCAAAGAAACCACTACTAAAGGACACCAATAATAATAAGAGACTTGCTTGGGCCAAGAAACACGAGCAATGCACATTAGACCGGTGGAAATCTGTCTGGTCTGATGAGTCCAAAGTTGAGATTTTTGGTTCCAACCATGGTGTCTTTGTGAGACACAGAGAAGGTGAACGGATGATCTCCGCATGTGTGGTTCCCACTGTGAAGCATGGAGGAGGAGGAGTGGTGGTGTGGGGGTGCCTTGCTGGTGACACTGTCAGTGATTTATTTACAATTCAAGGCACACTTAACCACCCTGGCTACCACAGCATTCTGCAGCGATATGCCATCCCATCTGGTTTGTGCTTAGTGGGACTATCATTCGTTTTTCAACAGGACAATGACCCAAAACACACCTCCAGGCTTTGTAAGGGCTATTTGACCAAGGAGAGTGATGGGAGTTGCAAAGAAAAAGCCATATCTCAGACTGGCCAATAAAAAGTAAAGATTAAGATGGGCAAAGGAACACAGACACTGGACAGAGGAACTCTGCCTAGAAAGCCAGCGTCCTGGAGTCGCCTCTTCACTGTTGACGGTGAGACTGGTGTTTTGCGGATACTATTTAATGAAGCTGCCAGTTGAGGACTTGCGAGGCATCTGTTTCTCAAACTAGACACTCTAATGTACTTGTCCTCTTGCTCAGTTGTGCACCAGGGCCTCCCAATCCTCTTTCTATTCTGGTTAGAGACAGTTTGTTCTGTGAAGGGAGTAGTACACAACTTTGTACGAGATCTTCAGTTTCTTGGCAAGTTCTCGCATGGAATAGCCTTCATTTCTCAGAACAAGAATAGACTCATGAGTTTCAGAAGAAAGTTCTTTGTTCCTGGCCATTTTGAGCCTGTAATCGAACCCACAAATGCTGATGCTCCAGATACTCAACCAGTCTAAAGAAGGCCAGTTTTATTGCTTCTTTAATCAGTATGACAGTTTTCAGCTGTCCTAACATAATTGCAAGATGGTTTTCAATTAGCCTTTTAAAATTCTAAACTTGGATTAGCTAACACAACGTGCCATTGGAACACAGGAGTGATGGTTTCTGATAATTGGCCTCTGTACGCCTATTTAGATATTCCATAAAAAATCTGCCGTTTCCAGCTACAATAGTCATTTACAACATTAACAATGTCTACACTGTATTTCTGATCAATTTGATGTTATTTTAATGGACAAAAAATGTGCTTTTCTTTCAAAAACAAGGACATTGCTAAGTGACCCCAAACATTTGAACGGTAGTATATATATATATATATATATATATATATATATATATATATATATATATATATATATATATGTATATATATTATATTTAATACAATTCCATATGGTAACACTAGATTCTGTTATTTGGGGGGGATTCCACTTTGTAACTACTGCTAACAGAGCGTTTCCTTTCATTACAATACAATCATTGTTTTAGAAACTTTATCTGCAGCTACAATATAGGCATAATTACATTTTGGTGAATGTACAGCATAGTTACAAAGTTACTATATGCCATAAAGAACTTAATGTAAAGTAGAATGTTGAAGGAATCTCTCATGCTCTCAAGCTCATATAAAAACAGACACACATCTAGTCCACAATTAGCCTACTACTGTTTACTATTTCCCAAATAAACCCCAAAATGATATATTCCCAATATTGATTATACATTGACCCCACACATTTTCCACGTTTTAGTCTACAGTTACTGCATGTCCAGAGATTGGTGGTCGAACATCTCCTTAGTCGACTCAGACTGTCCTTGTTTGAAGATAAAAAAGCATTCTTTCACAAATTTGTGATTTCAACTAGAATGTGGAGGGCCAAGGCTCTGTGTATGTGATGATGAGGAAGATAATGAAGATATAAATGAATGGAGCTGATTAGCTTATTTCTTGCTGTCTTTGATCTGCTCCACCTCACTGGATTCTTCCACTACCCTGCCGTTGATCATGGTCTGGGTGACCACCTTGACGATCTTCCTGGTCCTCACCTCGGGCTCCTCTGTAACACAGAACAGATCCACAGTTTCAGTTTCCACTTATCAGCACTAGTACACTGTAATAGCTGATGTGTGGCACAAAATGGCTGCCAGGATCTTAAAGGCTGGGATAGAGGTTAGAGAACAAATTATCTGACAATGTACTTACTTTTAGGAGGAGGCATTTCCTTGATCCTGAAAGTCAAATCAATAAAACACAGTTTACTTACACTGAACAAGAATATAAATGCAACATGCGACAATTTCAAAGATTTTACTGAGTTACAGTTCGTATAAGGAAATCAGTCAACTGAAATAAATTCATTAGGCTCTAATCTATGGATTTCACATGACGGGGAATACAGATATGCATCTGTTGGCCACAGATACTTTAAAAAAACAGGTTGGGGCGTGACTGCCATTGGCTTGTGGAATGTTGCCCCACTCCTCTTCAATGGCAGTGCGAAGTTGCTGGATATTGGTGGAAACTGGAACAAGCTGTTGCACACGTCAATCCAGAGCATCTCAAACATGCTCAATGGGTGACATGTCTGTTAAATATGTACAGTCGTGGCCAAAAGTTTTGAGAATGACACAAATATTAATTTCCACAAAGTTTGCTGCTTCAGTGTCTTTAGATATTTTTGTCAGATGTTACTATGGAATACTGAAGTATAATTACAAGCATTTCATAAGTGTCAAAGGCTTTTATTGACAATTACATGAAGTTGTTGCAGAGTCAATATTTGCAGTGTTGACCCTTCTTTTTCAAGACCTCTGCAATCCGCCCTGGCATGCTGTCAATTAACTTCTGGGCCACATCCTGACTGATGACAGCCCATTCTTGCATAATCGATGCTTTGAGTTTGTCAGAATTTGTGGGGTTTTATTTGTCCACCCGCCTCTTGAGGATTGACCACAAATTCTCAATGGGATTAAAGTCTGGGGAGTTTCCTGGCCATGGACCCAAAATATCGATGTTTTGTTCCCCGAGCCACTTAGTTATCACTTTTGCCTTATGGAAAGGTGCTCCATCCTGCTGGAAAAGGCATTGTTCGTCACCAAACTGTTCCTGGATGGTTGGGAGATGTTGCTGTCGGAGGATGTGTTGGTACCATTCTTTATTCATGGCTGTGTTCTTAGTCAAAATTGTGAGTGAGCCCACTCCCTTGGCTGAGAAGCAACCCCACACATAAATGGTCTCAGGATGCTTTACTGTTGGCATGACACAGGACTGATGGGAGAGCTCACCTTGTCTTCTCCGGACAAGCTTTTTTCCAGAGGCCCCAAACAATCGAAAAGGGGATTCATCAGAGAAAATGACTACCCCGTCTTCAGCAGTCCAATCCCTGTACCTTTTGCACAATATCAGTCTGTCCCTGATGTTTTTCCTGGTGAGAAGTGGCTTCTTCTTGACACCAGGCCATCCTCCGAAAGTCTTTGCCTCACCGTGCATGCAGATGCACTCACACCTGTCTGCTGCCATTCCTGAGCAAGCTCTGTACTGGTGGTGCCCCGATCCTGCAGCTGAATCAACTTTACGTGATGGTCCTGGCACTTGCTGGACTTTCTGACGGCAAGTGTTTCCTTGCAGGAAACCATGGTTGACAGAGGAAGAACAATGATTCCAAGCACCACCCTCCTTTTGAAGCTTCCAATCTGTTATTCGAACTCAATCAGCATGACAGAGTGATCTCCAACCTTGTCCTCGTCAACACTCACACCTGTGTTAACAAGAGAATCACTGTCATGATGTCAGCTGGTCCTTTTGTGGCATGCTGAAATGCAGTGGAAATATTTTTTGGGGGATTCAGTTCATTTGCATGGCAAAGAGGGACTTTGCAATTAATTGCAATTCATCTGATCACTTTTCATAACATTCTGGTTTATATGCAAATTGCCATCATACAAACTGAGGCAGCAGACCTTGTGAAAATTAATATTTGTGTCATTCTCAAAACTTTTGGCCACGACTGTAGGCCATGGAAGAACTTTCAACTTCCAGGAATTGTGTACAGATCCTTGTGACATGGGGCCGTGCATTATCATGCTGAAACATGAGGTGATGGCGGCGGATGAATGGCACAGAAATGGGCCTCAGGATCTCTTCATGGTGTCTCTGTGCATTCAAATTGCCATCGCTAAAATGCAGTTGTGTTCGTTTGTCACGTCCTGACCAGTAAAGGGGTTATTTGTTCTTATAGTTTGGTCAGGACGTGGCAGGGGTTATTTGTTTTATGTGGTTCAGGGTGTGTTTGTGTATGTGTTCATGTAGAGGGGGTATTTGATTTATTAGTCCGGGGTTTTTTGGTTATTGTTCTATGTTAGTTTATTTCTATGTTCTGTCTAGTCGTTTGAATTTCTATGTTTTTCTAATTGGTGTTGGGGCCTTCAGTTGGAAGCAGCTGTCTATCGTTGCCTCTGATTGAAGGTCCTATAATTAGGGGTGTGTTTGTATTGTGGATTGTGGGTAGTTCTATTCTGTTTTGTGCTCTTCACCTGACAGAACTGTTAGTGTCGTTTCCGTAATTGTATACGTATTTATTTTGTTTCTCCTTCTTCAATATTAAAAAGAAGATGAGTATACACTTCCCTGTTGCGTCTTGGTCCTCCACACACGACAACAATTACATCATTGTCCGTAGCTTATGCCTGCCCATACCATAACCCCACTGCCACCATGACTCTGTTCACAACATTGACATCAGCAAACTGCTTCCCCACATGGCACCTTACACGTGGTCTGCGGTTGTGAAGCCGGTTGGACATTTTGCCAAATTTTCTAAAACAATGTTTTAGAACATGATGTTCTACCACCAATCTCTGGCTTATGGTAGAGAAATTAACATTACATTCTCTGGCAACAGCTCTTTTGGACATTCCTTCAGTCAGCATTCCAATTGCACCCTCCCTCAAAACTTGATACATCTGTGACATTGTGTTGTGTGACAAAACTGTACATTTAAAGTGGCCTTTTATTTTCCCCGGCACAAGGTGTACCTGTGTAATGGTAATGCTGTTTAATCAGCTTCTTAATATGCCACACCTGTCAGGTGGATGGATTATCATGGCAAAGAAAAAATGCTCACTAACAGGATTGTAAACATATTTGTGCACTAAATTTGAGACAAATAAGCTTTTTGTGCATATGGAACATTTCTGGGATCTTTTACTTCAGCTCATGAAACATGGAACCAACATTTGTTGCATTTATGTTTTTGTTCAGTGTACATATCAAGGAAGTAAGCCAAGTCACACATACAGTGGTAGCATTGTCGCCAGGCTCTTGTCTCATTTACCGTCTGAATTAGACGACAGTTCACCAAGGCTCAGGCTTGTTTCCAAATAACTCATACCAAGAACAATAATCCTCCCCCAGTATCTTACTGTATTTATGTTCAAATCTGAGGGAATGTCAGTGAGGGAAGGTGAGGGAATGTCAATCTTCATACTAATTATGCCTGTGTAAATCTGAGTTTAAAAAATGAATACAAATATTAAAATAAATCAATAGAGGGACTCACACTTCCTCTCCCTCTAGCAGTCTCCTGTAGGTGGCGATCTCCAGCTCCAAGTTCTGCTTGATGCGGAGCAGCTGTTCATAGTCTGTCTTGTTGCGCTGCATGTCCAGACGCAGCTGGGACAGCTCCTCCTCCAGCTGAGACAGCGTGGCTTGCAGACTGTCCATCTCCAGAGCATACTTATGGCCTGTCTCTCTCAGGTTCCCTTCCAACACACCCACCTGCATTTGGGACAGACAAGACAGGCCAGGGCAGCCAAGTTAACCTACTGTGTTTAGCTAGATGTTGGGATCGTCGCTAAGCTAAGGCGCTAATTATATATTCTCAGACATGCTAGAAATGTGATAGTGTCTTACCACTACACCACTCATCACTGTAATGCTTATGTTATACACAAACATGGCTGCCAAATTGTTGTAGCTTGCCACTAGCTCATCACTTTTCAAGCTGGCGCACTAATATTATACACAGACACAGCAGCCATGTTATACGCTCCTGAGTAGAACTACACAGTCTGTATATGGCTCTCGAATTCCACACCTGGCTCATCAATTTACCATCTGTCAAACCTCACCAATTGACCAGCAAGACCAGGGAGTGTCATCCTCACTCATCATTCTTCAGCTTATAGAGACAGTAGGTACTTTATCAGGTTGAACAAACACACATGATCTGTTTTCCAAACCAGCGCCTTCTCTATGTAGATCTGGAGCTGCTGCGGGATGTATATATCTGCCCTCCCATGTTACTGACAGTGCCACAGACATGACCTTGACTTGTCTGGCTCTGTCTGGGTCCTGACACATTGATGAATTGACCTCCATTCACCTCCATTCACTCAGGAGAGCAGAGGATATTCACTGTGTGCACTGCAGCACTGTTGCTTTATAATGGCAAAGCAGATGCAGATGTGAAGCAACACACTAAGGGAGGATGACTCAATCTATTTGAGCAGTGTTTTTCCATGTACCTCCCACAGGGTTCATTTTACAATGATGCCCAGGAATTCAGTATCCTCAAAATCCAAAATGAATTGACCCCAACCCTGCTTCTCATCGGGGAGAAAGCATTGGTAGAGGCCGAGGAAATGGTAGAGGACAGATAAGGGTGTGTCTGGACTGTTGAAAGGGGTGTGTCTGGACAGAAAGGGGCGTATGTCGACAGAAGGGGGCGTTTGGACAGCTGAAGGACAGCTGCAGTACCTGTTTGCGCAGACTGTCCAGTTCCCCCTCCAGGGCCTGTAGGAAGCGGCGTCTCTCGCTGAGCTCACTCTGAGCACAGCGTAGCGCCTCACCGCTCTCCTTTACTTCTGACTGCACTGACTCCAGCTGCAAAACACACACACGCACACACACATGCGTACACACACACACACACACACACACACATACACACGTACACACAGACGCGCAGACACAAGTGCACGCACACACACACACACACACACATATCATACGTGTACATACAGTAAACAATCAGGCTGACACTGAATAAGTATTCCATTGCACCAGCAGTGTTGCATACACACAGCAGTCATGAGTACATCTACCCACATACAGTACTACGTTCACAAACACAGATGATATACTGTAGAATACTTCTACTCAGTGACATCCTACTGAGCTCAGCTGAGTTCTTCATCATTACCATGTCAGATGTCTCACTGACCTTCTTAAGATACCAGGTCTCTGAGTCCTCCTTGTTCTTACGCGCAATGCCTTCATACTGGCTCCTCAGCTCAGCCATTATGGCCCCAAGGTCTGGGCCCTGGGCTGCATCCACCTCCACATTCACCTGCTCGTTGGCCATACGGGCCTTCATGGAGCCCATCTCCTACAGGGACAGAGACCATAGTTGGGGTCAACTCCATTTCAATTCAGTCACCTCAGGAATTAAACTGGAGTTAGAATTGGAATGGAATTGACCCCAACCCTGATGGAGAGAAACAAACACATTCAGTGGGCCTGGAAATGGAAAACTGTAATGGCTGATACTGATAGGTTCTAATCAATGTCTACACACTAACACCAAGATGTCAGACGACAGTTGAGGTCAGTGTGTTGTTGCTGGTTCTATGGGGAGGCAGCCAGGTGTCACGTCCTGACCATAGTAAGTGGTTATTTTCTATGGTAGAGTAGGTCAGGGCGTGACAGGGGGTGTTTGTCTATGTTTTGTATTTCTATGTTCAGTTTCTAGTATTGTATTTCTATATTGGTTTTGTTTGGTATGATCTCCAATTGGAGGCAGCTGGTCGTTGTTGTCTCTAATTGGAGGTCATATTTAAGTTGATGTTTGTCCCACCTGTTTTTGTGGGTGATTATCTTTTGAGTAGTGTGTTTTCCTCTCTGCGTCACGGTTTGTTGTTTTTTGTGTTTCAAGTATTGAGTGTATTGCATTTAGTTTCACGGAATAAATAAATATGTGGAACTACGAACACGCTGCATTTGGGTCCGATCCTTTGAACAGCCGTGACAGAATCACCCACCACAAAAGGACCAAGCAGCATGGTAAGGAGTATCTCGGAGGAATGGACTTGGGAGAAAATTTTGCATGGAAAAGGACCTTGGAGGCAGGCTGGGGAGTATCGATGCCCGAAGGAGGAAATTGAAAAAGAAAAGAGGGAGCGACGGATACTATGAGGCGCTATATCCACCAATAGGCAAGGTGGAGAGGGGGACATACGGGGAGTTTGGGGGCCATACGGGAAGTTTGGTGACGTCAGGGGGGAGACCTGATCTAACTTCCCGTGCATATCGGAGAGAGCCGTGGAGCAGACAGGAGCCAGTCTGGGAGTCAAGCGCGGAGCTCGACGCAAGATTCCGAAGAGAGGTACTGGCAGAAAGAGCACTACGGAGCGGGCGTGCTGAGGAGCGAGTGGATGGACGAGTAATGGGTTATGGTGTGATGCGCAATATATCGCCCATACGCACTCACAGCCTGGTGCTCTCGGTGCCAGCTCCTGACCGGTGTAGGGCGAAGATGGTCATTCAGCCAGGAAGGAGTAGACCTGCTCAGCATGCCTGGTCTCCAGTTCGCCTCCGTAGTCCGGTACATCCTGTGCCTCCTTCCCGCACTCGCCTTGAGGTGCGTGTTACCAGTCTGGCGCCACCTAGGCCAGCCCCAAGCATTAGACCTCCAGTGCGCCTGCCCAGTCCGGAGTGTCCTGTTCCTGCTCCCTGCACTCATCCTGAGGTGGGGGTTACCAGTCTGGCGCCACCCATGCCAGTACCACGCATCAGGATTCCAGTGCACATTCCCCGTCCAGAGCTTCCGGCGACAGTTCCCCGTCCAGAGCTTCTGGCGACAGTTCCCCGTCCAGAGCTTCCAGCGACGTTTTTCAGTCCTGAACCTACTGAGACGGCCTACAGTCTGGAACCTACTGAGACGGCCTACAGTCCGGAACCTACTGAGACGGCCTACAGTCCGGAACCTACTGAGACGGCCTACAGTCCGGAACCTACTGAGACGGCCTACAGTCCGGAACCTATTGAGACGGCCTACAGTCCGGAACCTCCAGCGACGCTCCATAGTCCGGAGCCTCCAGCGACGCTCCCCAGTCTGGAGCCTCCAGCGACGCTCCCCAGTCCGGAGCCTCCAGCGACGCTCCCCAGTCCGGAGCCTCCAGCGACGCTCCTCAGTCCGGAGCCTCGAGCGACGCTCCCAAGTCCGGAGCCTCCTGCGACGCTCCCCAGTCCGGAGCCTTCAGCGGCGCTCCCCAGTCTGGAGCCTTCAGCGGCGCTCCCCAGTCCGGAGCCTTCAACGGCGCTCCGGAGCCTTAAGCGGCGCGCCGCAGCAATGATCTACAGTCTGGTTATTTCGACGACGATCCACGGTCAGGTAGCAAAGAAGCAGAGGGATCAGTGGGTGGGTTGGGGGTTACGCCCCGAACCCGAGCCGCCTCCATGGGTGGGGGCGCTGGATAAGAAGGTTCTGGGTACTGCATATGAGCCGCCATAGATATTAGTTGCCCACCCTACCCTCCCTTTGTGTTTTGTTGTTGGGGGTGGGGGTTTAGGTGCGGTCGGAGTCCTCACCTTTGGGGGGGGGTACTGTCACGTCCTGACCATAGTAAGTGGTTATTTTCTATGGTAGAGTAGGTCAGGGCGTGACAGGGGGTGTTTGTCTATGTTTTGTATTTCTATGTTCAGTTTCTAGTTTTGTATTTCTATGTTGGTTTTGTTTGGTATGATCTCCAATTGGAGGCAGATGGTTGTCGTTGTCTCTAATTGGAGGTCATATTTAAGTTGATGTTTGTCCCACCTGTTTTTGTGGGTGATTATCTTTTGAGTAGTGTGTTTTCCTCTCTGCGTCACGGTTTGTTGTTTTTTGTGTTTCAAGTATTGAGTGTATTGCATTTAGTTTCACGGAAAAAATAAATATGTGGAACTACGAACACGCTGCATTTTGGTCCAATCCTTTGAACAGCCGTGACACCAAATGAGCTCTTAACCTGTTGGGGCTAGGGGGCAGTATTTGCACGGCCGGATAAAAAACGTACCCGATTTAAACTGGTTACTACTCTTGCCCAGAAATGAGAATATGCATATAATTAGTAGATTTGGATAGAAAACACTCTAAAGTTTCTAAAACTGTTTGAATGGTGTCTGTGAGTATAACAGAACTCATATGGCAGGCCAAAACCTGAGAAGGTTCCATACAGGAAGTGCCCTGTCTGACAATTTGTTCTGTGGCATCTCTATCGAAAATACAACATCTCTGCTGTAACGTGACATTTTCCAAGGCTTCCATTGACTCTCAGAAGGCGCCAGAAAGTGTAATGGGGTGTCTGCAGTCTCTGGGCTAAGTACAGCAGCTCTGTTTGTGAGTGGTCAGGCTGGGAACAGTGACACTGGAGATGCGCGTTCATGAGAATTCTCCATTTTTTTCTTTCAGCCTTTGAATGAATACAACGTCGCCCGGTTGGAATATTATCGCTATTTGACGAGAAAAATAGCATAAAAATTGGTTTTAAACAGCGTTTGACATGCTTCGAAGTACGGTAATGGAATATTTTGAAATGTTTTGTCACGAAATGTGCTCGCGCGTCACCCTTCGGATACTGACCTGAATGCACAAACAAAACGGAGCTATTTGAATATAACTATGGATTATTTGGAACCAAAACAACATTTGTTGTTGAAGTAGAAGTCCTGGGAGTGCATTCTGACAAAGAACAGCAAATTTAATACAATTTTTCTTATAGTAAATCTGAGTTTGGTGAGGGCCAAACTTGGTGGGTCTCAAATTAGCTAGCCGTGATGGCCGGGCTATGTACTCAGAATATTGCAAAATGTGCTTTCGCCGAAAAGCTATTTTATAATCTGACCCCGATTGCATAAAGAAGTTCTGTATCTATAATTCTTAAAATAATTGTTATGTATTTTGTGAACGTTAATCGTGAGTAATTTAGTAAATTCACCGGACGTTTGCGGTGGGTATGCTAGTTCTAAACATCACATGCTAATGTAAAAAGCTGTTTTTTGATATAAATATGAACTTGATTGAACAAAACATGCATGTATTGTATAACATAATGTCCTAGGAGTGTCATCTGATGAAGATCATCAAAGGTTAGTGCTGCATTTAGCTGTGGTTTTGGTTTTTGTGACATATATGCTTGCTTTGAAAATGGCTGTGTGATTATTTTTGGCAGGGTACTCTCCTGACATAATCTAATGTTTTGCTTTCGCTGTAAAGCCTTTTTGAAATCGGACAATGTGGTTAGATTAACCAGAGTCTTGTCTTTAAATTGGTGTAAAATAGTCATATGTTTGAGAAATTGAAGTTATAGCATTTTTTGACGCAAACGTCCCACCTTGCCCAGGGAGGTTAAAAAGGTATCTGACGGAAACATTGACAATAAGACAGATATAAGAACCCAATAAATTATTTATTATGAATTATTCAGAGGTAATATTGTGTGTGTGGGAGATATAATTTCTACTAGGGAGCCTGAGTAGTTGGCCACATCCTGGACATCACACCTGGCTGTCTAAACACACACACTCCCTGTGGCTAGCGGAAGTCACGTAATGTGTGTGTGTGTGTGTGTGTGTGTGTGTGTGTGTGTGTGTGTGTGTGTGTGTGTGTGTGTGTGTGTGTGTGTGTGTGTGTGTGTGGGTGTGTGTGTGTGTGTGTGTACAGTAGTCTGTATGATCATGGTATCACCAGACTCAAAGACTACATGGAGTACAGGGTGTGGTCATTCTGCACATGATTATATTTCAGTGACATTCAACATGCATGGGGAAATGAAACTGTATTCACGTACCAAATGAAAATCTATTTTTTTATTTGAACACAATTACCCATGTACCAAAAAGCACCATTTGCCTAAAATAATAAAAATGTTACGAAGTAAAACAAGATGCCTTAAGGATACCATATGAACCCTCATGTTTTTTTGAGGATGTAATTCATATTTAAGAGTATGTGCACTGAGACAATCTGGAATACAACTCTGTTTCCTGGAACAACCCTCCCCTGAACCAAAAACAGTTTGACAACGTGTGAAGTGATTAGGTTGATGTGTAATTACTCATCAGTAATAGCTGGGCCAGTTTTTACCCATGCAGCGGAGCTCTCACCTCATCGTGATTCTTCTTGAGGAAGTAGAGCTCCTCCTTCAGGCTGTCCAGGTCTCCTCTCAGGGTGGCTATGAGCTGGTCGTGGTCTGACTTGGCCCTCCTGAGAGCCAGACAGTCCCTCTCTACAGACTGGCACAGTGTGGCCTCAGCCTCCCATCTACACAAATGGATGGTAACAGAGGCATAGCACACAGACATGGACACACACAGGTACACACGCCGGTATGCAGACACATGCACGCAGGTAGACACACACACACACGTAACCATACCTCGGTCAGCAGATACATCTACACATACTGTGAGCACTGCTGCATTCCAACATTTGACTGTATACCATCAGTACATTGTGAATACATAGGGACCTTGACACAGACAACTCTGGTACCTCTTGATTTGTGCTTCACCTTGCCAACCACAGATACCTCTGAAATGGATGATGTTTCCTTGACCCTATCTAGCTATCATGGCCAGTGCTAACTGATGGCCTCCTTTCAGTCTGTGAGTACCGTGGGAGCAGGCTCTTATTTCTCGGCCTGACAGAGAGGTCATTTATCCAAATGCAACGTAGTCTAGCACTCCCATGTGAATCTCACAGACAGGCAGGTAAAAGAATAGCCCCTCTGTGTTGGCACCATAGAGATCTTATTAAATTACTAGAGGGGCTATATCATGAACCCTAAAAGTTCTGGAATGGGGTGAAAGCACTGGCAAACCATGGTTGACCAACTCCCTGAACAAAATAGCTGACCTTTATCCCATCATAAGAAGGTTTATGTCCATTCTAGTGTTCTAATTCCTAATTCTATGTTTGGCACTCACTTGACCCTGAAGTCGTCGGCGGCCAGCTTGGCATTATCAATCTCCAGCATGATGCGAGCATTCTCCAGGGTCTTCTTTCTCACCTGAGAAGTAGCAGGAAGGAAGGAACACATTTACTTTAAAGTTAGACACTAAAGCACATAGATACACATCTGAAAGTGTCCCATCGCAGGACAGCAGTCGGATCTGATGTGCTAGTGAAAGAAGTTGAGGAGCACGGCAGGGCACATTCAGGAGACATTTGTGGAATATGACTACACAAATGTAAACAATAAGGGTACCCAGGTATAGTGACCTATACACAATTACTGACTAGCTGATTACATATCATATTCATCATTACGGCCAGGTGGGCACTGACCTCCTGTCCAATGGCGTGAGCCTGGGCCATCATACCCTCGATATCGTGACCTTTGGGGGCCCGCTCCAGCATCAGTTGTTTGATCTTGAGCTCCAGCTCAGCGTTGGATCGCTCCAGGGAGCGCACCTTGTCCAGGTAGTTGGACAGCCGGTCGTTCAGGCCCTGCATGGTCTCCTTGTCGCTGGCGCCCACGCCAATGCCGTTCAGGGAGGAGAGGGCGCCCAGGACATTGAGCCCGTTGCCCATGGAGAGGGAGCGGGAGAGTGACAGGGTGCTGGCAGAGGACAGGGAGGAGACAGGGGCTTTGGAGCGGCTCCTGCCACCACTACTACTGCTGTCTCTCAGAGACATGCTGGAGAAGGATGGCTGGCGGGCTGAGTAGCTGCGCATGGAGAAGGTGGAGGACATGGTGCGTTTCTGCTGCGCTGGGGCAGAGTGGTGGAGAGAGTAGAGTGTTTTCAGTTGTCACTAACTGGCCAAGCTGCAAAGGCAAAAGTTATTACATTTCTCTCCTAAAAATTTGAATTAAAAACTAACCATAACCTTAACCACACTACTAACCAGAGTAGAGGAGGACTAAAACACACTTTATGAACTATTCTGTCATTTGTAATCATATAGCAGCTGGACTATACACCCACTGTAAATGCAGTGTTGTGCCATTATAGAAACATACAGCACACAGAGCTCAGACCTAAACTCATAATATTCTGATCTGGTGGTGTAAATTAACAATAACCTTTGTTCATGTCAATTGTGCCCAATAGACTCTCAGACAATATTGCTTTAGCGAACAATACAGTATGTTTGAAATCATCCAAAATCATCCAATCATCTAATATCCATGAAGCTGAAGTCTCCATCTCTTTGCACAAGACAAATTAATTTTGCATCTAGATGTCACTGCTTCAGACCTACTGTACATTGTGTTTTAACTCTCCCCTCCCCAGTGTGAACTGAAAAAGTACAAAGAAAAACTTGCTTACCAAACACTAAAAAGCCTGTTTACTGTCAATTTCAGGTCACATAACAGAAATAAATTCAACATACATAATTATAATCTATTTACAAACTTTTGGAAAATAAAGGAGAACTTCAAAGAAAAAAATACTTACATATGTATGTGTGCTGAAGCAGATCCTGTGAAAGTTGTTTGAGGTGTGATGGGTTCTGACCCTGATGGTACAGGTGACTGTTATGGCTATATGAGAATCCTCAGATGAGCTGAGCTGTGTCACCGAAGGGGGCGAGGGACTGGCTCAGAATATATGTGTATTGGGCGGAGCCATCATGGATGTATCCAATCAAAAGGATCCACTAGTAGAGCGCAATGTGACACCCTAGAGGGTTACAAAATTTGAGGTCTTGCCATGATAGATAAAATATATCATCATTATAATCCCCTCTGTCACGCCCTGGCCATAGAGAGGGTTTTATTCTCTATTTTGGTTAGACCAGGGTGTGACTAGGGTGGGCATTCTATGTCCTTTTTTCTATGTTTTGTATTTCTTTGTTTTGGCCGGGTATGGTTCTCAATCAGGGACAGCTGTATATCGTTGTCTCTGATTGGGAGCCATACTTAGGCAGCCTGCTTTTCTTTGGGTTTTGTGGGTGGTTACTTTCTGTTTAGTTGATGTTCCTGACAGAACTGTTTGGCTGTCGTTCGTGTTCTTGTTTTGTTTAAGTGTTCTATTAAAAGTATATGATGAGCACTCAACACGCTGCGCCTTGGTCTACTCCTTTCGACGGCCGTTACACCCTCAAATACTGTAATCCCATATGTCTTATTTCTCAGCTCCTTCATTGACAAAAATGGAGGCTTACAAAAAATCCCATCATCGTAATGATACACCACTAACTGAACAAGTATGGCACAAATATATAATACAATAGACATATATTAATTAGACTAACGTTATACTAAAAATCAATGCTAGCACATCAATGACGGACCAATAATGCTAGGGCAAACTGAGAAGTCACACAGACAGTCTCTACTGCCTGTTATGCTTCCAATCTCAGTACAGTAACAGCATCCTCTTTAAAGGCACTGTCCTGTCTGACCTGATTAGCTACAATGGAGAGTTTAGCTAGGGGTGAACACACACACACACACTCACTATTACACTGAACATGGCTCCTATTGAGCCGCAGCACAATACAGAGTAACCGGATACAACTGTTCCATGTGAGGATGGGCTGAGGGCCGAGGGGCTGGGGAGAGCAGAGAGGAAGGGAGGAAGCTGGGACAATGGAGAGAGAGAGTGAGGAGAAAGGAAAGAAAGGAAAAACCCCTGAGAAATTGTACCGAGGTGGGCGGAAGTAGGAGATTGGGTTGGGGCTGAGCTCTGGCCTAAAAACACAGACATACCTTTGCATTGCAAGTCTAGGTTTTGGTAATGTCTATGTGTGCCTTCGTGCAGTCCTTATTTTTGATATCTAACCACTGTCAGATTGAACTACATCTGCATTAAACAATGAAAGATAGGTGTTTTTTGAGTCAAGCTGGGAAAGAATAAGTTTGAAGTGGTTCCTTGTGGGAAACATCACCACCTCCAACACATCAGATACTAAAACTGACCTCATTCATATTGCCATACCTGGACCCTGACCACATGAGGAAATCCAAAGTTGTTAACAATATATAAACAAATTGTTGGGATAATTAAGATTAAGAGTGGAGACATACCTGTTGACATCCCCAACATGAAATGTTGATAGGAGCTGCCTTTGGCAGTGCTCTCACCCCATTCAGTGGTAAGAAGGAGCTATTGCATTTATAGGCAACTACATTCCTTTTCTGAAATAGCAAAGCAGACTTAAATTGATATACCAGACACTAGCAACACTTTCCTAATATTGAGTTACCCCCCCTGCCCACACCCTCCCACCCCCTTTTGCCCTCAGAATAGCCTCAATTTGTCGGGGAATGGACTCTACAAGGTGTCAAAAGCATTCCACAGGGATGCTGACTCCAATGCTTCCCAAAGTTGTGCCAAGTTGGCTGGATGTCCTTTAGGTGGTGGACAATTGTTGATACACACGGGAAACTGTTGCGTCTGAAAAACCCAGAAGTGTTGCAGTTTTTGACACAAACTGGGGCCCCTGGCACCTACTATGACCATACCCCGTTCAAAGGCACACGTCTATTGCCTTGTCCATTCACCCTCTGTATGGCACACATACACAATCCATGTTCCAAGTGTCTCAAGGCTTAAAAATCCTTCTTTAACCTGTCTCATCCCCTTCAAATCAAACCAAACTTTATTTGTCACATGCACCGAATACTTGCTCACCTTACCGTGAAATGCTTACTTACAAGTCCTTAACCAACAGTGCAGTTCAAGAAGAGTTTAGAAAATATTTACCAAATAAACTAAAGTAAAAAATGATAAAAAGTAACACAATAACATAACAATAACAAGGCTATATACAGGGGGTACCGGTACCGAGTCAGTGTGCAGGGATACAGGTTAGAGACAATTTGTACATGTAGGTAGGGGTGAAATGACTATGTATAGATAATAAACAGTTGCAGCAGTGCACAAAACAAATGGAGGGGGGAGTCAATGTAATAGTCCGGTGGCCATTTGATTTATTGTTCAGCAGTCTTATGGCTTGCTTGGTGGTAGAAGCTGTTAAGGAGCCTTTTGGTCCTAGACTTGGCGCTCCTGTACCGCTTGCCGTGCGGTAGCAGAGAAAACAGTCTATGACTTGGGTGACTGGAGTCTCTGACAATTTTATGGGCTTTCCTCTGACATTGCCTATTCTATAGGTCCTGGATTGCAGGAAGCTTGGCCCCAGGGAAAGTACTGGGCCGTACGCACTACCCTCTTTAGCGCCTTACGGTCAGATGCCGAGCAGTTGCCATACCAGGCGATGATGCCAGTCAGGATGTCAGAATGCTCTCGATGGTGCAGCTATAGAACTTGTTGAGGATCTGGGGACCCATGCCAAATCTTTTCAGTCTCCTGATGGTGAAAAGGTGTTGTGGTGTCCTCTTCACGACTGTCTTGGTGTGTTTGGACCATGATAGATCGTTGGGGATGTGGACACCAAGGAACTTGAAACTCTCGACCCACTCCACTACAGCCCTGTTGATGTTAATGGGGGCCTGTTTGGCCCGCCTTTTCCTGTAGTCCACGATCAGCTCCTTTGTCTTGCTCACATTGAGGGAGAGGTTGTTGTCCTGGCACCATAGGCTATCTCATTGTTGTCGGTGATCAGTCTGTTGTGTCGTCAGAAAACTTAATGATGGTGTTGGAGTCGTGGGTGAACAGGGAAAACAGGAGGGACTAAGTACACACCCCTGAGGGGCCCCAGTGTTGAGGATCAGCGTGGCAGACATGTTGTTTCCTACCCTTACCACCTGGAGGCGGCCGGTCAGGAAGTCCAGGATCCAGTTGCAGTGGGAGGTGTTTAGTCCCAGGGTCCTTAGCTTAGTGATGAGCTTCGTGGGCACTATAGTGTTGAACACTGAGCTGTAGTCAATGAACAGCATTCTCACATAGGTGTTCCTTTTGTCCAGGTGGGAAAGGGCAGTGGGGAGTGTGATTGAGATTGCGTAATCTGTGGATCTGTTGGGGCGGTTATCAAATTGGAGTGGGTCTAGGGTATCCGGGAGGATGCTGTTGATGTGAGCCATGACCTGCCTTTCAAAACACTTCATGGCTACTGACGTGAGTGCTTCAGGGGTGTAATCAGTTAGGCAGGTTACCTTCACTTCCTTGGCCACAGGGTCTATGGTGGTCTGCTTGAAACATGTAGGTATTACAGACTAAATCAGACTAAACCAGTTGGTCCGCGCATGCTTTGAGTACACGTCCTGGTAATCCATCTGGCCCCGCAGCTTTGTGAATGTTGGCCTGTTTCAAGGTCTTGCTCTTATTGGCTACTGAGAGCGTTATCACACAGTCATCCAGAACAGCTGGTGCTCTCATGCATGCTTCAGTGTTGCTTGCCTCGAGGCGAGCATAAAAGTCATTTTTTACGCGAGCCTACCAACTCGACTGGTAGGCTCGCATCACTGGGCAGCTCGCATCTGGGTTTCCCTTTGTAGTCCATAATAGTTTTCAAGCCCTGCCACATCCGACGAGCATCAGAGCCGGTGTAGTAGGATTCAATCTTAATCCTGTATTGACGCTTTGCTTGTTTGATGGTTCGTCTGAGGGCATAGCGGGATTTCTTATAGACCTCCGGATTACTGTCCTGCTCCTTGAAAGCGGCAGTTCTAGCCTTTAGCTCGATGCGGATGTTGCCTGTAATCCATGGCTTCTGGTTGAGATATGTACGCACGGTCACTGTGGGGACGACGTCGTCAATGCACTTTTTGATGAAGCCGATGACTGAGGTGCTATACTCCTCAATGCCATTGGATGAATCCCGGAGCATATTTCAGTCTGTGATAGCAAAACAGTCCTGTAGCGTAGCATCCGCGCCATCTGACCACTTCCGTGTTGAGCGAGTCACTGGTACTTCCTGCTTTAGTTTTTGCTTGTAAGCAGGAATCAGGAGGATAGAATTATGGTCGGATTTGCCAAATGGAGGGTGGGGGAGAGCTTTGTATGCATGTCTGTGTGCGGTGCATACAAAGCTCTCCCCCGCCCTCCATTTGGCAAATCCGACCATAATTCTATCCTCTTGATTCCTGCTTACAAGCGTGGATTGAGCAAGTGACATCAATAAGTGGTCATTCTGTCATGGAAAGAGAAGGTGTTCTTAATGTTTTGTATACTCAGTGTAGATGCATTTGAATTCAGTAACTTAGTGCAAAATAGAAATCAAATAATTTGTAGGCCTAAACATACGTAAATAAACTGGGTTAAGAATATAGACACTGATTTCTCATTCTATGGCTGAGAGGGCAGGGGTGTATTCGTTAAGCTAAAAGGCTGCTTGGAAACAGTCTATACTCTAGTCTTCCAGATGCTTGATCCACAGTCTATATGCACCCCCCCCCCCCTTTCTGCCAGTACAATACAATAGAGTAGCCACAGTCAGGGTTTTGCTTCCAAGATGTTACAGTCAATTATAGGGTAGTGAGTGTAGCCAATCATTAATCAAACGGAAATACTGCTGTTCAGTTTTAACAGTTGTTGTCACCCTGATAAATAAACACATTTTTGACTCACGCTGACATTTCATATTTATTTTTGCAAAGTGGGCAGTTGGCTTTGAGCTTTGTCAAAGTTTATCATTTGTGTTAGCTATTTCCTCAGTTTTCCTCAATGGTAGGCTACTCCTCATGTTAAATGCATATGTGTATGGTTCTTAGTGTAGGCGTAGTTGTACTGTGTGCTACAGTAAGAATCTGAGCTTATTATACTACGGTTTTCATGTTCTAGCATTCAGAAACTACTTTATGTACAGTCTCCATGATTTTCAAATTTCTCCTTCCCATATTTAACAAAAATACACATGTACTATTTTTTTTTGTAAACTAACTCAACATAATGTTCATAAACAGCATGCTCTTGGCCTCAAAGTGAGGTGTTTCTCTCAGCAATGCTCTGCTATGTACAGTAGTGTGTCAACTACTATGCCCTTGTAGATGGTTTTCACCACTGGCCCCCATCCGGCTAGTTCAGGTCCAGAATAGAGACTGGGGTTGAACGTCCTTCATGTAGATATTTCTTCTGTCTTGTGTCACAAAAACAGCTGATGAATAACCCTGCATGCCAGAAATACTTTAAATATGAGGTTTAAGTACAACTATAGTGTTCCAACCAAAAATATTCTCTGATGCTTAAAAAAGCTACACTCAACCCATATTTTGTGGTGGACTTGCATGACTGTTATTCTTGATATCCGATGTGAATACTCTGAAAATGATGACAGGAAGAGGCCTTTTAAAGTTGTCAACAAGCTGAGGCATTCCTAGAACACTATGCTTTTACAGCTTGTCATTTTTTCTAGTTTACAGTATGTCATCATCATTATCTATGTTAGATTGTGTAAGTCCTTGTGACCATTACGACTGTTTTTGTCATAGGCTATTCTCTGTACATCATTGCGATACATTGTATGGATGAGGGTTCCTCTGAACAGAAAAAAAGGTGCGCATACAAAAAAAGCAGGCAGAAAATGAAAATGAAACTTCAGAAATAAACTTTAGGAAGAGAAAGAGGCAAAAGAGGAGGTAGAGTAACTAACACCAACCGGCACAGACTTTTGTTGTCTGCAGCGAGAGATGTTAAGTGCTGCTGATCAGTATGATGGTGAGTAGCAGGAACAGTGATGTGATGATGTGAATATGCAGCAGAGACAAGAGCTACTGTAGATGTAATTGCTCATCAGTGGAGCTACGCTGTAATCCAGGAAGAGGAATCCTGCAATCAGAGGCCTATTCATTAGCATGGGGCCCCATTTCATCTGTAAGCACTTGAGCCTGCCAATCACAGGGCAGATGCATGACATTATGACAAAATGAGACAGTTCTAACTATCAGAGATGCTTGTGCCTGGAGAAACATGGTTCTAAATCCTCTGTTCTGTCTGCTTCATGCTTTCAATTAGTATTGGTTGCTGTGTTAGAGATTTTGATTTGACCAAAAAAATCGAATTTGCATTTATATCTCATTTAGTTGGACTGTAGCCCAGAATATGCCTGATTGATAATCATCAGGTAGTTCTTTGTACAACACACAAAAAAGTTCCTTTCACAGATTACATCTAGAAGGGCAAAAGAAAGGCAAA
Organism: Salmo trutta; assembly: GCF_901001165.1. Classification (NCBI taxonomy): domain Eukaryota; kingdom Metazoa; phylum Chordata; class Actinopteri; order Salmoniformes; family Salmonidae; genus Salmo; species Salmo trutta. The sequence goes on along the minus strand of NC_042983.1, from coordinate 26,292,704 downwards.
TCAGATCATATAGCTGATAGCACTGGTTATTGGTAAAGTGTCTTGCAAAACCAGTCACCTCAAGGAATTCAGAATTGTTTTCTATTTCACAATGGGTTTGACTGTAAAGGAATAATAAAAAAAGTGACTTTGAATATGCTGTAGAGACCGTTCATAATGACTTGTTTTAATAAAAAAAAGAAAGTTATTACATTGTAATTACAAATGTAATTAGAGTAATTAGAATGAATGTAAACATCATGTTAAATTCCAAGCTGTTCAACTGTTGTTCCTGACTGTTCTTTTCCATCTCTCTGTAATTGGCCACATCTTGAGATTCCGTTTCCTCCTCCTTGTCCTTGTTTCCATGTGTCAGGCATGGTAATGTCCTCTCCGTTGCTCCACTCATGTTGGGTGGGTTTCACATCTCTGCCTGATCCACACCTGGCTCAGTCAATGCATACCCATCTCTAATTAAATCTTCAATGGTCAAATCACAGCACAAGGGAAGCCACTGTTGCTGCTTCTATCTACAGTATATACCCCTCTTTTTACTGTAGCTCTGGTTTCTGTGTCACTGGGTCAAGGAACATGCAGTCATGTATCTAACATTCTCTATCTCCTAGCCAAGGCTTTCAGGCCTCACTCAGGTGAAAGCCTGGTGGAGGCTATCTGTCCCCTAATGCAGCAAGAACATATTCTGGGTAGAAGTTGCCCATAACCACATATCTTGGATCAGCTTACCCTCTCAATCATCACCTTAACCATTAGGAGGGAAAATTAAAAACTGACCTTAAATCAGTGTCAAGGAGCAACTCAACTACTACTCCCGAGAGCACCATTGGTCTATGGCTTGGGATGATGTGGTTATTGGATGTATGCCCCCTTGTGGTGAACAGTGGTCCCTCTGAGTATGGATGAGAGTATAGATTGACGTTGCCCCTAAACACTCCTCTAAGGTCAGATTTGCATTCTCCCCTCCCTAATGGTTGAGGATCGATTAAGGTTACGCTGATCCCAGATCTGTGCCTGCGGGGAATGGTGAAAAGAGAGGGCCCTTGAGGCTGGAGGTATCTTCATTTGAAATGGTTCTATTTGGCCTTTACCAACACACTTTATTCAAAAATGGAATCCTTCGGATTCTCAAAAAACAGACAGATAGCGTACAGTAAATCCTGTTCTTTGTCAAACATACTTTGCTGGTGCTGTCATGCATCAAATTCAAAACACATTTCCCTCTATTGAATGCCAACAGCAAGATTCTTTGATTTCAAGTGAATTCCCTCTGACAGAGAGAGGTTCTGACTGGGATGCCAGATATTTTAGCATGGTTAAAGCACCAACGAATGTCACAAGCTAGGAACGACTGCGGTTTCCATTTGTTCCACAGTATGTGGCACTGCGTGTATGAGGTCTGCCGGAGTATTGTTCCTCTCTCACTTTCACTGCTTATGACAATACTTGTTTAATTAAATGTACTGTTATAACGAGAATTTTGATTATGTGAGCTGAAAACACTGTATGCAATATGAGTATGAATAAGTTTGTTCATTCAATGACTGTTATGTATAATCACTGTTTCACTTTAGTTTTACAAGGCAAAGAATGACAGGTAGTAAAACATGTTGAAGTGTTATACGTTTTTTATGCAAGGTACATTGAGCTGTATTTTTCTCTCATTTTATCAAATTCAAAGATCAGGGAAAACGGACCGTCAACCTACTTGAAGAGAGCATGAAAATGGAAAGGCGGGAATTGTTTCAGGCTTAGTTAGTATTAACAACAGATAACTGACTAGGGTCCCTAACAAAGGAAACGGTCAGGACTACATCTTCCTCAGAGTTCATTATGCTCTTCCTTGCCACAACAGCAGCTTGAGGGCTGCCAACTAATATACAACTTCAGATTATCACAGGAAAAAGGTCTTATGGAATGAATCATAGTGCTAGATCAATACCATCCACAGAGTTAAACGCTTTAAATGGTTATTGCCATCGGATTGATTTTTGCAGCCATTAAACACATAGGGACTAAATTGGGGACCCTCAACCTGTAGCATGATCATTACATACTTATGAATATTGCTGTTAAATACAGGTTATAAAGGGTACTTGGCCTTTACTGGGTAACCTAATGGATTTACTATTGTTGAATGAGTGTAAGGTGCTTCTATCAGGGGGAGTGTGTGTGTGTGTGTGTGTGCATGCGTGTGTTTAAGTGTATTTGTCATATGCACAGGATGCACATGTTGTACACAGTTCAATCAAATGCTTACTTGCAGGTTCTTTCCTGACAATGCAACAACAATAATACAAAATAAAAATAAAAATAAAGATAATGTAATTAAATAGAATACACATTTTGCATAAGTATAAATACATGAAGGAGCTCAACAATTTACAGTACAATATTTATATTTGGAGAGCAAAGTGTTTAAATTGTGCAGTATTTAGCAATAAATAAAAGTGTTTGTGTGTGCGCATGCGTATGTGTGTGTGTGTGTGTGTGTTAGTGAAATAATTAGTTAAACTTTGTGTGTTTTATCTTCTGCACAGCATGTTCCCTATTCCACACGATAATAGAACTTGAATTCTTCATGTTTCCTGTTGGGTCCATGTAAAACCAAATAGTTTTATTTCTATAAATGTTATGTGAAATGTTCTATTTCTCAACTGATTTTTTTCCCAACAGCCTTTCAGGCACATTTGATTAAATCAGTAAAATATTTACAATTTACAATAAATTATTTATTTCATTTGAAAACATTTTTAAAAGTGCTTCTTGGTGAAGTATATTTTTTAATAAATAAAGCGACACATAAGCTTTCCATTTTACTGAACTGAAACAAGTAAATATCAACACTCAACACTCTCTCTCAGCACACAAGGTCAGAAGAGTCTTCATCGTCACCTTACACATAAATAAGAGTCTATGTATGGGATGGATATATACAGGAAAACAAGCTGACAGAGTGACAGAAAAAAAGTATTCTTTAAAACGATGGAAACTGAAACATGAAATACCTTTAGTACTACCAGTTGATGAATAAGATGATGAAAAATCATAATCCACAATGAATGAAAGGAGATTTCCTGTTGGATGAGTCTTCCTGTTCCTAATCCTGGTCCTGGAGTTCCAATTTATTCCCTGTCAAAGGATGGGTGGTCAAATCTGGTCCTGATGATTCTAATATTTATATTGGACTGGATGTTTTTCCACAGATGATCTAAAGTCTAGCTGCCATTATAAAACTGTCCGTCCAATGGACAATGTGATATTTCCAACTCTGCAGACCATGGAGGCGGAAGAAACTGCAGCAGTCCTCTTGTATAGTAAAATGGGAGAGGCAAATGTTGAAATGTTCTCAACTTTGCGGGATGGAAAGTTCTGTGAGAAATAAAGCGTGTGGGGGAAGGGGTGGTCTCAGGGGTGGTCTCAGGGGTGGTCTCAGGGGCGGTCTCAGGGGTGGTCTCAGGGGTGGTCTCAGGGGTGGTCTCAGGGGTGGTCTCAGGGGCGGTCTCAGGGGTGGTCTCAGGGGTGGTCTCAGGGGTGGTCTCAGGGGTGGTCTCAGGGGTGGTCTCAGGGGTGGTCTCAGGGGCGTTAGTTAGCGGCTGATGGGTAACTGTGGTAAGGCCATGCCTGGGTGTGCGAGGTGGTTATGGGCGGACAGCATCGAGAAGGGATGACCTGTGCACAGAAAGATATATATATATTTTTACTCAATTAGACTAAATACACAAGAACTATAAGTGATGCGATGCGAATTTAAATACATTATAGTCAGTAACTGTCTTTGATTATCTGCATCGAAGAATGGAGTTAAAAAAAAATGTATTATGTTAGAGCCAAAGTCACCTAAATGTACATGCATGTGTTGTCCATGGATATGAAAAAAACTACTCACTGTCTATGTATCCATGCAGAGCCAGCAGGTGTGGTCTGTCGGGACTGCTGAAGGGGGAGTAGAGGTTGTCTGGCAGTGAGGGGGCGATTCTGGACTGGGGGTGGGGGGGAGGGTGCTTTTTATGTCTTGCTCTGCAGTTCTGAAACCAAACCTATTGAAAATGGAACGTTACTAAAGATCGTTGAATGATGCATGCAACAAGTCATCTGGTATAGATGAATGATTTTATTATATCATATTATTTATTTTATTACATTATTTAAAAAAAATCCTATATGTCTAACAACCTTACACGCACTAGTTTGATATTGTCATACATACTTGTATGACCCGTCTGCTCAGTCCTGTCATGTCTGACAGCTTCTGTAGAGTCTGGGCATCAGGGTTGTTGTCTTGGTTAAACTGAGACTGCATCACCTGGGAACACACACCTAGCAAACTCAGTCATGAAGCTACATATTCAGCTGAATATTCACTGAATCAAGCCAATTCAGTCAGTCAGATTTATCTGAATGATGTAGAACGCACTACTAAAACTAACATTCATCCTGTCTTCTTTGTTCAGTCTCTCTCTGTCATACTTTCACAGACTCACTCTGACCGTACCTGTAGCTGCTCAGCGCTGAAGGAAGTACGTGCTCTCTTGGCTGGTTTGGGTTGGCCATCCTGATCAGAGGGGAAGGCTCCCTCCAAAGTGAGACCTGTCCCTAAATCACACGAACAGGGTGGAAAAAAACACCACACAGGGTTATATTGTTTGTCTCATAAAACAACGAAAAGAGAAATAGGCTACACATATAATGTGTGCAGGCGCTGGATATCAAAGCATACAGTCCTAAGAGTAAGAAACGTAGGACCCCAATTATGTCTGAATTCTCCCCCAGTACAGTTTACTCAGGGACGAATCCTACCTGTAAAATCCCATACATGATGATTTACTTGATTAAATTCTGAGGCTGCATGCATTCCACACAAAATGTATTAGGAATCAGTACCCTTCCCTTGGCTCGTATTTGGGTTCCCTACTCCCTGACATTGTCTGTGACACCCGTCTGACCACGTACCGTTCTCAGCCGCTCTCTGGAGGTTCTCCACCATGGTGTCGTAGTGGGCTCGACACAGCACCCTGCCCTCCACCAGACCAAACTCCTCCCCTGTGGACAGCTGCCTCTTACAGGAGTAGCAGGCGAAGCAGGCCAGGTGGTACACACTGCCCCGCGCCCGCCGCACCCAGTCACTGGCATACACCTGGCGCCCGCACTGGCCACACTTGGTGCCAAACTTACTGTGGTGAGACAGAGAAGAGCAGGGGGCATTGTCAGTAGTCTTTCACTGCTAATGAAAATAAACTTGTAGTCACCTGAAATGTTGTGCAGGCCAGGAATAGAAAGAAGTAATTGTATTGTAAAAGATTACAGACAGCATTGCTTACAGTTTTCCAAACTAATTTCACTTTAGTCAAATATTATTTATCCTTCTGTTAATTAAAACCATAACAAGCAACAGCAATAAGATAATAATAACAATATAATTATAGAATAATGATTAGAATATAACAATAGCGTTTAATTGACATGCTTCAAGTATAGAGTGAATGAGAAAAAGAGACCTTGATAAAGGACATAATGTTTTAGGTCTGAGGAGGGGATAATACACGAATAAATGAAGAACAACAAAAACGAATAATCTCAAAGTTGTAAGAATCATGGTTGAGAGTAAAAATGTTGATAATGTCCGCCACATTATCACTAAAGACAACAATTAAAATATATATAAAGAAGAGAAAAATAACGTGACAAAAGCTATTTATCGGTCGTAAAAGTATGCATTATTATATGTTATAAATGGTCTAGGTTTTTATTCAAATAGCCTCGTTAACAGATTTGCATTTGTTGTTGCTTTACCAAAAGTAAAGCGTGTAGTTGTATTTATTTGATTTAGAAGTTCAACGAAAAAACCAGTACAATCCTGTTTACTTGCCCCGAGACATAATGAAACACTCGCCTTATAACAATGCATTTTTAGTCAAATGTATAATAACGATGATATGTTTAATAAATTGTTCATGAACATTCGTCCTCGTGCCAAACATAGAACATACATTTTCAGGAAAACAAATAGCAAAACTTACCCTACCTGAAATAATCCAATTTGCAAAATATTTCTTTGTTTTTGATGTAGCAGCTATTGTGCTGACGTAATGATACTCTGCAGACTGAACACTCCAGACATCCCACGTGCCAATTCAAATTGTTCACCTGCAATGATAAATAAACACGCATAACAATAATGATGATAATAATAACAATAATAACAACAACAACAATCACAATCATATAATAATAATAATAATAATACAGTTTTGTTCGGCGTACTTATTTTATAAAATGGAAGTAATGTGAAAGACTATGCAAATATGCATGCAATTCGTGAGGAATAAACAATATTCAATATGAAATGATTATTGATTTGAGCAGTGTAATAAAAGGCATTATAATGCTCACTTTCAGTAGGTATCTGTCTTGGATCTCTGTGCCGCAGTTGGCACACTGGTTTTTCCCCGTGGACCGAACTGGCGTCGGGGAGGCCAGGGTCGGATGCGAGCACATAGACGGTGTTACCGGAGGACTGGGCAGGAGAGGAGCCTCTTCTTTTACATCTGCGTGAGACTCCCCGTCCGAATGAGACTGAGGTTTGGGATATATTTTTCTTGTCATAATCTTATATCGCCAGGGATGCAAGGTAGGCTACAAGGCCTCTCGACTTGTATAAATTCCAGGACACATGGCACAGCACATGACATACTCACAGGGTACAAGAAAACAAGCATTGTATGCAGTAGCCTAAATGTAACACACATTTCGAATGAAATGGGCTTACAACACCCTGCTACTGAAAACAAAACGTAAAAGGCCTGTCACAAAAGTAAACTATGAAAATGGGGTTGGGAAATGAAAAACATGTAGTCCAAGTTCGGCCAAGACTCCGATTATCAGTTTATACTATGTCGATGTTCCTATTTTGATTAGGTAACATAATTAATGTCTTAAATCGGAATAACTCACCATTATCAAGCTATTCTGTTTGTGGAGAAACAGCGGTGTAGATGAAGCCCGGAGCTGCGCCAAAAGTCTACTCTGCGCCTTGCTCTGCTCTGAGCATTACGCATCCCTACCAGCCCATACTGCAAGCTATATCCAGTCCAAAACAATGAATAACACTTTCTACTGCATTTAAATCCTGGCGACAAAAGCTACATTTGCTAAAGCAATTATAATTAGGCCTTATCTTTTTCTTTTACGCACAACCCGTAAACTACCTCCTTAAATAATCGCATATAGTTCCCATGCAATCGAAAGCACTGAAAAGATGGACTACCTGCAATTAGTGATGGCTTCAAATGCTCGGGATAAGAGGCAGCCAGTGTCAATTTCAACTGTCAATCAGAGAAGGCATCGCGCCACCAGAATAATTGCATATTTTAATTTTAATAGCCGTAATCGAAAATCGAATTTCTCAACACAAGACTAAGATTTGAAGAGCCTCAATTGAACATCGCACTATTCATAGTAGACAATGTAGCCTACATAAGTTGCAGCTGATCTTGAAACATAAAGGAGCGTGATTGTCTCGGCTTCCCTTATGATAGGACACTTGAGCCTCTCTTGGTGATTAAAACGGTATTCAAAGAGTGCCAGAAATCTGGTTTTGGGTGGAATTCAGAATCTATTTTGTCCTTCGTTTAAACAAAATTAGGCTAGCACAATTGTGAAATGTGTTTATAATTATCATTAAACATAGGCTGGAGCGTGGAAAACAAAAAGGCAATCAGCTGGGCTATTCAACGAGCAGCGCAGCCAAGCAATTAGCATAAGTCTTCACTTGCAGTGAGTCGATAGCCTATACTGCATATCCTCAGATAATTAGATGTCATGTCATACCTGCTTAACGAAAACATTGTCCAATAAGACTTTATTCTCCTCCGGGAGTGGAGATGGAACTTCATTGTTCCAGTACATTGTTCCAGTACATTGTTCCAGTACATTGTTCCAGTACATGCAGAGGACCCGTTAACACTGTCGTCTAAGTGAGAGGTAGGCGGTATCCAAGTAGGGTCCCGGGATGGGTTTAGTAGCGAATTACGATTTTACACATGACAATTAAAATTCAAACAGCAAAAAGGCGTTTAACTCTTTGCACGGACATTCATAAAATTAGGTTGAATTGTCCATGACAGTTAGCTTTACTGCCACTCCCTCTTGGTGTTTATTTCCAAGATACAGTCCTTTGCGCTATATGTTGTTGAAGCTGCATCAAGCAGCAAATGAGTCCAAATCGACGGTGGCCTGCGATGTATCGGCATGCTCTGAGTTGGGGAGGCTATCCCGCGCGCTCTGCACTGTGTAGGTCGGTGCGTTCAGGAAATTCAGCGACCGGTTTCCATTCAAGAAAGCTTTTGAGGGGATGAAAGACAATCACTGGTCCTTCAGACATTCGCCCTCTCCACCTCTCCAAAAGGGCCGTTACTCCGGTCTGCCTTGAGAGGAATCGGAGTGGGGTGGGGGCATAAATAACATAATTAAGATGTTTTTGTATTGTTGTTGCGGGCAGCAGATGATGAAAATAGGCCTATCTATAATCTCGTTTACCAGTACTATACATGGATGCTTCAAAGTGCTACAGTAAATGTGAGAACATGCATAAATATGATACTTACAATTCAATAAATAGGCCTACTATTATGTAAAATAGAACACTTTTGGCTTCGAAAAAAGTAGATATGTGGTAAATTCACAAATACAGGAGCACTAAATTATGTTTCCTACCCCATTCACTTTGTCTGCAGTAATTGTGATGATTTGAGGTTTGAATCAGCTGAATGCATACTTTCTTGATCGTACTCGAGATACTGAAACTTTTAAAGCAGGTCTAGGCAACCCTGCTCCTGGAGTGCCATAGGTACTGCAGAATTTTCTTCCAACTAGGCACCTCACCTGACCGACAACTAATCCATCAGTTCAATGATTGCCTAAATTCAACACACCTGGTCTTCCAGGTCCGTTAAATCCAAAACATGAAGTGCCTGCTGCACTCGAGGACCAGGGTGACCTACCCCTGTTTTATAGTAACAGGAGATCAAATATGAATAATTGGCCAATCAAAATAAACATTTAGGTCTACTTATTTGTTCATTTACTGGTTTCTTAAATTCAACACATCCCAATATTAGTGGACATTTCAGAAGTGTGTGTGTGTGTGTGTGTTTTGATGGGAGGCATCCTTTAATGGAATGTCTCTCTATAAAACCATGCCACACCTCTTTCTCTTGTAGAGAGAACACACTGCAAACAGCATTCAATGTCTTTATGAGGACATTGAGTGTTCCTTGCGTGTTACACTTTGGGATTGTCTCAGGAGCGTTCATTGATGAATTGTAGACCTACTTAATTGTTCTAACACCAAAACAAATGTGATTAAGTATGAACCGGAGGAACCACATTGTCCTGCTTGTTACATTAATGTCTTCCGCCTGTTTCCCCATAGAGTTTTAATTCAGGGGAGTGTCACTGGGGCTCCCGAGTGGTGCAGCGGTCTAAGGCACTGCATCTCAGTGCTAGAGGCATCACTACAGACACCCTGGTTTGAATCCAGGCTGTATCACAACCGGCCGTGATTGGGAGTCCCATAGGGCAGCGCACAATTGGCTCAGCATTGTCCGGGTTTGGCCGATCATTGTATATAATAATTTTTTCTTAACTTACTTGCCTAGTTAAATAAAGGTTAAATAAAAAAATAAAAACTTCCCAGACACCGGCAAGCCTCCCATGCAGCTCTGTAATGGCACAGCCGTCCCACTGGGCACAGACGTCAATTCAATGTCTATTACACGTTGGTACAATGTCATTTCATTTCATTGCAATTATGAGGAAACAATATTGATTCAACCAGTTTGTGCCCAGTGGGATGGGCTTTTCAGTAACACCATGGGATTGTCAGTAACATTGTGGTCTTGTCAGTAACAGGCTTTTGCGGTCTCCTTCACTCATTCTATATTATAAAGTAGAATAACCATACAATATACTGTAACCTTAGGATGGGAACCAGCCTCTGCAACACTCCACTCCTTGTACTCCATGTTATTTGGAACATTACCCAGAATACAAGGACTAAGGAGTGGAAGACTGGCACTCAAACTACTGTCACCTATGATCCTACTGTAATACAGTAAAAAATAATGGATGACTCTTTTCTCTGTTTAATAGTCATTTTGGTCGGCATCAATGTCTTTGGCTTTGCTTCTTCAACAAAATCATGAAGTGTGTTTTGATTGGTTGTATCCTCAGACAATAGGAAAGGTCACTGGCGGGGAGGTGACACCTGTGGCATCCTGCTGCTTCCTGTGTTGTTCTGTGGAAGTTGTGAGGTGAGGTGCAGCGATGTGACCGTGTTCCTGTTACCCTGCCTTTCCGGTAGGTAGAATACATCTGTCCATGTTCTACACAGACAATAAGCATTCTGTCCACAACCTCAATAACAACAACCTGCATAACACATGTTGAAGCCATCACAGCCACTGAATAGGCCCCAGTGGACAGTCCATGGGTCAGTACGAAGACGATGGATCACGTGTCGTCCACTCTGTGTGAATGCATTCACAAGGTAACGAGGGGTTATTTAAAGGCATTGTTTGTGTACCTATTGCTTACAGGAAAATTATCATTATTAAGGAGGAGTCCTATTGTGGAAAACAAGTAAACACAAACAACATGTTCTGGTCCAAGGGTAGGCAACCCTGTTCCTGGAGTACCGCAGGCTTTCCCCATGTTGGTGTCAATTACAGACGTGTTGTGCATGCACACAAAGTCCTACCTGCAGGAACTACCTGCAGGAATTGTCCTACAGCAAGATGGCCCCAAAATCAAGTGGGAGATCCTGTAGGTAAAAATCCTGCAGGTAATTCTACAGGATTTTCAGGGCCATTTTCCTGCAGGATCCCTTTCTCATCCTTCAGAGAGAATTTACTGTAGGATAATCCACATTCTTTCAAATGAATGGACAGAAAGCACAAGGTATCAGATTGCATGGCAATTTTTTTATTCAATGCAGCAACAGTGGACATGTTTGATTGTCCATTTCACCAGCACTGCATAAAATATGATTCCTAGGAGAAAGGAAATATGAGATTTTGAATAAATATGGTAAAAGCATATTTTGTAACAAGAGTGAGAGTAATGGTGATGTCACATGAACAACTTATGTGTATTGCACATTATGTACTGTAGTAGTAAAGGACACCTATTCTAAAAATTGAATCTGTGGCCATCAGTTTCAAGACACTTAAAAATGATAGCCAAACTTGTGACAAAAGTACCAGAGACGTACAGAAGCAAGAGGGAAATCAGACCTCATTTGTCACTTTCCATGGAAACAAAAGTTTAAAACATATTTTTTTAATCAAAGCTAGCTAGCAGCCAGTGGTAGAGATCATACTAGCTAAGCAAGTATCTTACTCATGAAAAATATTCTGCAAACACAACACATAAAAAATAACTATGCTACCCTCTAACATGTTCATATACATACATATTTGTTGTAGTTTTAGTATGTTTCTCTGAAACAGTAATATTAGCAGTACTTGAACCAAATATTTTTTTATTGTTCTTTCTGTGCTTGAACTAGCTACACTGCCTGGCAGCCATTTCCCCAACTGCCAATTGTCAACTGTTACTATGGTGACCAAGATGTCATATGACCATTCCTCTTCTTGTTGTAAATTGTAAAGGAGTGTTAAATACAGTTGTAGAAAAAGTGCACAATTGTCATACTTCAGTAAAAGTAAATGACTCAAGTAAAAGTGAAAGTCGCCCAGTAAAATACTACTTGAGTAGTCTAAAAGTATTTGGCTTTTAAATATTCTTAAGTATCAAAAGTAAATGTAATTGCAAAAATATACTTGCCTATCAAAAGTAAAAAAGTATGAATAAAAAAACAAACAATTATATACTGTATATATTTTTACGGATAGCCAAGGGCACACTCCAACACTCAGACATAATTTACAAACAAAGCATTTGTGTTTAATGAGTCCACCAGATCAGAGGCAGTAGTGATGACCAGGGATGTTCTCTTGATAAGTGTGTGATTTGGACCATTTTCTGTCCTGCTAAGCATTCAAAATGTAATGAGTACTTTTGGGTGTCAAGGAAAATGTGTGGAGTAAAAAGTACATTATTTTCCATAGGAATGTAGTGAAGTAAAAGTTGTCAAAAATATAAATAGTAAAGTTAAGTACAGATACTTTAAAGTATTTTTACTTAAGTACTTTACAGCACTGGTTAAAAATATGTTTTTTTAAATAAAAAAAAATAGCTAGCTATATACAAAATGATGTGCATTCACCTCCACACATTTTATCTCCTCTTTCAGCAGTTTGACTATCCGATATGGCCCTAGAAATATCAAAATTCTGCAGGATTCCGTCCTGCCGGATTCGTGCTGTAATGTACTTGGTCCTGCAGGAATTTCCATAACCTACAGGAATATCAAAATCCTGAAGGTTTCGGTCCTGCAGGATTGACATGGTCCTGTAGGATTTTCGAAATTCATACTTGTGAATCCTGCAGGACACTTGCACAATTCCTTAACAAAGGGTCACATTTCTGCAAGATTCCTGTAGGACTTTTTTGTAAGAGTGGACTGATCATTTGCACTGACTCTCCGCACCTTAGCACACATGCACTCACTCACTCACTCACTCACTCACTCACTCACTCACTCACTCACTCACTCACTCACTCACTCACTCACTCACTCACTCACTCACTCATACATACATGCTACACGACTGCTGCTACTAGACTTTTATTTATTATTGCTAAATACTGCACACTTTAAACACTTTGCTCTCCAAATGTAAATATTGTACTGTAAAATTGTAGAGTTCCTTCCTGTATTTATAGTTATGCAAAATGTGTATTCTATTTAATTACATTATCTTTATTTTGTATTATTTATTATTGTTGTTGCATTGTCGAGAGGGATCCTCCAAGTAAGCATTTGATTGGGCTGTGTACACCATGTGCATCCTGTGCATGTGACTTGAACTTGAACACACACACACACACACAGCCTAAAGCCAAGTGACAGAATGACAGATGCTCTGCTTGACATGTTCGCTGAAAGAAAGTGTTTGGGGAAGGAGGCAACGAAGCCCAAACGCAATGCTGGGACCTTATCTTGTCTCTGTAGCACCACTGCCATTGTGGGCTTGTTTCACCATATGACACACTGATAAAAATGATCCCTGAACAAACGGGTGTTGGCGGTTGGATTATATTCATATTTCCATTGGTCAGTTATTGTAGAGCAAAAAATAAAAGTTTGTTTTTGCTTACTTTACATTGATTGAATTCTATATATTGCAGCCGGACCCTTTTTTGAGACTTTTTGGGGTAAGCACCACAGATCATATAGCCTTCAGCTTTTTCTATCATTTTGGCTTAGTGCGGGGACTCCTGACCTCTTTATTTTACTGAAAATCAGGCTACATGAAAATGATCTCTTATAAATGATGAGTGGACACTGTTGCATATCTTATCATATTGAATTGAGAGCTGGTACAGATGTGGGCCGTTGAAAAATCCCCATGAGGAGGTTACTGTAACACTGGTCTGGACCTACTCTTCAGATAAAATGAGGGTCCTGCATGCGGCAGATTAGGGTCCTAACATTCCACCAACTCTCTCTCTGAAGCATTGTTGTACTGTAAGTGGACAAAAATACATTAAACACAAGTGTTATTTGAAGTACAGACCAGTAGAAATTGTGGGTTTTTCTGCACTTGGGCTCCATATGACAGCAATTTAAGGGCATTGTGTATCTTGGCCCGAGCTTGGAGCCCATGATGGATGACAGCAGAGAAAACCACTCGCCGCTGGCTCCAACACAGACATGCAAATTGCTTGCAGCTGATTGCTTTATTTCGGTTGATATTTATCAAGTGTATTACAGTATGCCTCTGTGTTTACTACTAGGAGGCAGCACATAGGTTGGAGCTGGGCAGAGAGGAGAGTTAATGCTTTTTCTCTGCAGGATGAAAATATACAAGCTGTTAGAGGTCTGTGAACATGGTAACAGATTTTCCACTATTTGCAAGGGTCTTGTGCAGGTGTATGTGTAACAGTGTAGGTTCCGTCCCTCTCTTCGCCCCAACCTGGGCTCGAACCAGGGACCCTTGCACACATCAACAACTGACACCCACGAAGCATCGTTACCCATCGCGCCACAAAAGCAGCGGCCCTTGCAACGCAAGGGGAAACCCTACTTCAAGTCTCAGAGCGAGTGACGTCACTGATTGAAACGCTATTAGCGCGCACCACCGCTAACTAACTAGCCATTTCACATCGGTTACATATGGTCATTGCGCAGGCATCCAGGTGACTGATTGTCTGACTGACTGTCAAATGCTGTGGTGACACATTTATTGTATTGTAGAAATACTGCCCTAGATAAGCATACCAGCCCCAGCCCTTGACCAGCCATAGTCCCAGCCACAGCCCTTGGCCCAGCCCTAGCACCAGCCCCATATTTGTATGGAGTGGGGCTGGCGTCAGGGGTCAACTACTTACACAATCAGGTAACTACCTCCAGGTGGAAAATTGTTTACATCCGACTACTTGCACTCACCTACAGTGACCTGAGCAATTCACAGTGAAATAAGCCCCTAATCAAAAGGAAACCCCCTTGGGTCCACGTGCAGCATGTCCAGAACACACCCTGGCACTGAGCAATCCCCCTCAAAACAGGACATCTTTGAGTTCAAGTGTTTAAACTGTCAGATCAAATCGGCTCAACGTGGCGATTACTTGCGCAGGAGGCCATTGTATGCTTGGTTTAATGCCGGCTGCAATATCCTGCTCCTCCTGTTGATCCTAACAACTCAGTGTGTAAAATCTAGCACTGTCAAGGAGAGCTGACCGAGGCTCGCCAGTCCTGCACTCTGAACAACCAGAGGGAATACACACGGTTGGACAGGAAGAAGAGGAGTGTTTAAGAGTGGGACTGGATAGAGTCTGTAACCTGTTACCTGGACTACAATCAGTCATTTCATCTACCCCGGCAGTGTGTTTTCAATGAGTCCCCCTAGTCATTCACCACTTTTGAGAATGAGACGAAATGTGTGAAACCAGTCTCGACCATTTAGTTAGCCAGCACAGGAATAGTTATAAGCAATTGGACATTTATCAGGGACTGAGGGGCAAAGATGTTAAGTGTCAGGATCCACACATCATCAAGTGACATAACCCACACACAAACAAAGTGCTAGAGCAAAAAATAAACTCATGTGCTCCTGTGTGTAATGTGTTTTGATGCACACTGGGAGTCAATCCCTTAAGTACTCGTTCACTAATTTCCTTTGAACGCCTAACCCTTTACGGCACAGCCTTCCTCCCAGGGCTCAGAGTCTCTACATTACAATGAGGGGCCTCTGTGTTTTCCTACGGTGAACTGTGCCAACTTTCTGACAGCTGATAAATGAGCACAATACTGGCTCTCCCATTGAGCCTACCGATCATTACATGCAGGACTAGGGTGGTAGGAAACGATCCCACTAGTAGCACTTTATTCTGTTTGATGATGATATACTCTTATGCTACATGTTGACTAGACTTCCTGTTTATATAATACATGTTGAATTGTCACGTGTGTTGTAGACATCATTAGGCCCTATAACATGTAAACATGCTATATATAAACTCAAGTTGATCCCCATACAAATTCCTAAACAACCGAAAAGGGGAGAGAGCAGCTTATGAAGTCGGAGACCACCTACTACACTAGAAATCCCACACCACTGCTCCAAAGAGGGCCATCAAGGTAAATTAACACCCCCCCCCCCCCGACAGGGGAGAACTCATTTAGAATCAGCTGCTTCTCCTCAGATGTAACAAATGAGACTCAGAGGGCCTCCTGACTCTGTCTTAAACCACATCTGAGATAATACTTGATGGTCCCCACCACCACCAGAATACATCAGTTGGAGCTAAAGAGTCAGTCCACTCCGCTTGCTCACCCACTGGACAGGAAGTCTACTAATCTGAAACCTGATCCAGGGGGAAGGAAGGGCTCAGGAACCAGCCTTCAGTGCTTTCACCAATCATATTCATCAGCAGGCCGGGCCGCCCGGGTCCAGACTCATTAAGCCACACTGCCGCTCTTAACTAAACATCTTCTCGATAAAATAAATGCTTCCAGGTTACTCAGTCACAGTCAGGGCCCAGGTCGGAGATGTATCACGCATCTGATCTCAATTACTGCTGCCTGGGGAACCTATATATGAACCTCAACACTACCCGTGCCTGAGCAAATAATGCAGTGCAGCCATGGTAACCAATAGAGAGAGTATAGCCCCATACAGATACGGTATGCATCATGAAAAGGGGTAAATTATTATTTGATAATTGGTTCCTGGTGCTTTTTCATTCCTTTAAATATCCATCACGAGATGCATGTGGTTTTGTTGCTGCGAGCTCAATTTGGAGAGACATCAGATATAGTCAAGTTCAGACTGTAGTGTTCTGGGGTGTAGTAGACCATGGTGTGTACCATAGAAATAGAATGTAATAGAATATAAATATTCTAATTTTATGGAGTGTACTGTACAATCACAAACATTCCAGAGGGAACTGTTTTGGCACCAGATCTGGGTTCAAATAATTTTTCAAATATCTATCTACAAAAAGATGATTCTGAGATAATTGGCTTTAAAATTCTGAACCCTAATTGGTTTGAATGGTGTCAACAATTTTTACATTGTATTCTTTTGAACTTAACAGCATAATTTGGGATATTTAGAGTACTATATAAGTAGAGAAAATTGAACAGGACAAGGCTATGGCAATAACAACATTTTTACAAAAAATGCAGATAGAACCTTATAGTCCCAAGCTCTCGATATCTCAATTACCTCACATACATTTCAAAGTAAGTAGTGCGTACTGCCCAGTACATCACTGGGGCCAAGCTTCCTGACATCCAGGACCTATATACAAGGCGGTGTCAGAGAAAGGCCCAAACAATTGTCAAAGACTCCAGTCACCCAAGTCATAGACTGTTCCCTCTGCTACCGCACAGCAAGCGGTACCAGAGTGCCAAGTCTAGGACCAAAAGGCTCCTTAACAGCTTCTACCCCCAAGTCATAAGACTGCTGAACAATTAATCAAGTGGCCACCCGGACTATTTATATTGACCCCCCCATTTGATTTGTACACTGGTGCTACTTGCTGTTTATTATCTATGCATAGTCACTTTACAAATTACCTTGACTAACCTGTACCCCCTCACATTGACTTGGTATATAGCCCCGCTATTGTTATGTAATTTTCTTGTGTTACTTTTTGATTTGATTAGATTTTTTAAATTTAGTTTATTTAGTATTAAGTATTTATTTAGTATTAAGTATTCCCTGTGGCTCAGTTGGTAGAGCATCATTTGTGCAATGCCAGGGTTGTGGTTTCGATTCCCACGGGGGCCAGTACACATTTTTTATTTTTTTTTAAATGCATGAAATGAAAATGAAATGTATGTATTCACTACTGTAAGTCGCTCTGGATAAGAGCGTCTGCTAAATGACGTAAGTATTTTCTTAATTCGATTTCTTGAACTGCATTGTTGGTTAAGGGCTTGTAAGTAAGCATTTCACAGTAAGGTCTACCTACACCTGTTACACCTGTTCAGCGCATGACAAATAACATTTGTATTCAGATATATTTAATTTGAAAAGAAAAGTAGTTAAATATTTATACAAGTAATATAAAAACACTTGGAAAGTATTTAAAAATACTCAAATACACTGACTCAAATGCACTTCCGTGAATTTAATCCAGGTATTTGAATATAGTATTTGAAAATACTTTCAAACACAATTTGGTAGACTTTTCGTTTTTTCAAATAACCATTCAAATACTCAAATAAAAGTACTTATTTTTGACTGTGTATTTGAAAATACAAAAATAAACAGAAAAAAAATATTTTAAATACCAGATACTCAAATACATATTTATTAGAACCCAGGTCTGATTGGCACAGCCTAATAGCAAATCAATGAGTTTAGCTTGCAATACTCCAGTTTACAGATTTAAAATTCCCATTTTGGGATTAGCCTTAAAAGGGAAAAGCTGCAACTGTTTGCGTAACGTGTCTCTGTTCCCTGACGGAGAGCCAGCCACTGTCAGAGTGAATGTATTGCTGACACAGTCTTGGGTTCTTGGACATGAAGGATACAGGGCGAGCTGGGTCTTCTCTCTCTCCTCCAGTCTCTGGGCTGTTGAGTGATGCAACTACAGCCCCCCCCCTCTCTCTCTCTCACCCCCATCCAGTTGGTGGCAACAATACAGCACTTAGTTGTGGTACGCCATAAAACCTTAGAGAAGACGAAAAATAATATACTGGTCATGGAGAATGATAGAGACCTTTAGTGGCCCAAAGGCCATTTTAGCATGGTTCAGGACCATTGAGGGCTTCCACCATGCTTCCACCATTTTAAAGTAGTCAGAGTAGTCAAATGGGTGGGGATTCCTAAGGGTTGTAGCCTCAATAGCGATGCCCTGCTGTCACAGGCGCTATAATGGCACAGATATAAAGATGAGTCATTTATCTATCTCTATGGTACTGGTTAACAATTACACTGGTTGAAGCTTTTACCATTTTTTACAGATGGCTCCAAAGACCCAGATAGTGGTCACACAGGAGCAGGAGTTTACATTCCTGAATTTGATGTGGAGATATATCAAAGACTAACAGATGAACTTTAAGTATACTCTGTTGAACTGTTGGCGATAGTAGTTGCCCTCCAGTGGGTGGAGGATGTTCAACCTGTCAGAAATGTAGTATGCTCAGATTCCCTGTCTGTATTGAATAGTTTATCATCTGACAAATCTAATAGGAGTGACCTACTATTATGGAGAGACTGGGTGTAGTAGTGCGATTCTGCTGGGTCTGAGCCCACTCGGGGTGGGCAGGAATGAAAGTAGATCAGGTAGCCAAAAGGGCTTTCAAACTAGATGTATATTCTTGCTTCCCTGGGTAGTGGTGAGGCAAAATGTAAAAATAGAGCCATTATGATAGATGTGTGGCAGAAGGGTTGAGACAGCGAGCCCAAAAGCCAACATTTATATGCCCTCAAAAGAAAGGTCTGTGGACCAAGATTCAAAGGTTCGATTAGGAAGGAAGAGGTACTGTTTGTTTGGTTGAACCTAGGACATTGTACATTAAACTCATCATTACATCTGGTTGGCAAGCATGTGAATGGTTTGTGTACAGATTGTGTCAGTGGAGGCTCAGAGGAGGAAGGGGAGGAACCTCCTCAGTGAATTTAATAAAAAATTAAATAATGAAACATAAAAAATGTATCCTTTTTAGATACAACTATTCTAAATATATTCATGTCACCAAATAATTGATTAAACAACTGTTTTGCAATAAAGGACCACAGTAGCCTCAACAGCACTCAGTAAGGTAGCACCATGGTGTAGCCAGAGGACAGCTAGTTTCTATCCTCTTCTGGGTACATTGACTTCATTACAAAACATTGGAGGTTCATGGTTCTCACCCCTTTCCTTAGACATACACAGTAATTATGACAACTTCTAGAGGATGTCCTCCAACCTAACAGGGCTCTTGCAGCATGAACTGACATGTTCTGCACCAATTAAAATGATCAAATAATTAATCTAGCATTATGTCATTATGGGGTATTGTGTGTAAAAATAAGAGATAGGAAATATTTACAAAATAAAGTCAAGTAAAATAATTCAAGAGCAACAATGAAATAACAATAACGAGGCTATATACAGGGGGTACCGGTACCGAGTCAATGTGCAGGGGTACAGGTTAGTCAAGGAAATTGAGGTAATATGTACATGTAGGTAGGGGTAAAGTGACTATGCATACGTAATAAACAGTGAGAAGCAGTAGCGTAAAAAAAGGGGGGGGGGGGGTTCAATGCAAATAGTCCGGGTAGCCATTTGATTAGCTGTTCAGCAGTCTTATGGCTTAGCGGGTAGAAGTTGTTAAGAAGCCTTTTGGACCTAGACTTGGCGCTCCAGTACCGCTTGCTGTGCGGTAGCAGAGAGAACAGTCTATGACTTGGGTGGCTGGAGTCTTTGACAATTTTTCAGGCCTTCCTCTGACACCGCCTGCTATAGAGGTCCTGTATGGCAGGAAGCTTGGCCCCAGTGATGTACTGGGCCACATGCACTACCCTCTGTAGCACCTTGCACTCGGAGGCAGAGCAGTTGCCATACCAGGCAGTGATGCATCCAGTGAGGATGCTCTCAATGGTGCAGCTGTAGAACATTTTGAGAATCTGAGGACCCATGCCAAATCTTTTCAGTCTCCTGAGGGGGAATAGGCATTGTCGTGCCCTCTTCACGACTGTCTTGGTGTGTTTGGACCATGTAAGTTTGTTGGTGATGTGGACACCAAGAAACTTGACACTCTCAACCTGCTCCCCCACAAACCCGTCGATGAGAATGGGACGTGCTCGGCCCTCCTTTTCATATAGTCCACGATCATCTCCTTTGTCTTGATCACGTTGAGGGAGAGGTTGTTGTCCTGGCACCACACTGCCAGGTCTCTGACCTCCACCCTATATGCTGTCTCATCGTTGTCGGTGATCAGGCCTACCACCGTTGTGTCGTCAGCAAACTTAATGATGATGTTGGAGTCGTGCTCGGCCACGCAGTCATGGGTAAACAGGGAGTACAGGAGGGGACTAAGCACGCACAGGTCGGTATTCATTTAGGCAGGTTACATTCGCTTTCTTGGGCACAGGGATTATGGTGGTCTGCTTGAAACATGTAGGTATTACAGACTCGGTTAGAGACAGGTTGAAATGTCAGTGAAGACACTTGCCAGTTTGTCAGCGCATGCTTGGAGTACACGTCCTCGTAATCCATCTGGCCCTGCAGCCTTGTGAATGTTGACCTGTTTACAGGTCTTACGCACATCGGCTACGGAGAGCGTGATCACACAGTAGTCCGGAACAGCTGGTGCTCTCATGCATGCTTCAGTTTACCTTGCCTCGAAGTGTGCATAGAAGTCATTTAGCTTGTCTGGTAGGCTCATGTCACTGGGCAGCTCGCGGCCGGGCTTCCTTTTGTATTACGTAATAGTTTGCAAGCCCTGCCACATTCGACAGTTGGAGCTGGTGTCATAGGATTCAATCTTAGTCCTGTATTTGCGCTTAGTTTTTTTTATGGTTAGTCAAAGGGCATAGCGGGATTTCTTATAAAAGTCCAGGTAAGAGTCCAGAGCTCTACCTTTTAGTTCAGTGAGGATGTTGCCTGTAATCCATGGCTTCTGGTTGGGGTATGGACGGACAGTCCCTTTGGGGACGATGTCATCGATGCGGTATACTCCTCAATGCCATCGGATGAATCCTGGAACATATTCCAGTCTGTGCTAGCAAAACAGTCCTGTAGCTTAGCATCTCCGTCATTTGACCACTTCCTTATTGAGTGAGTCACTGGGACTTCCTGCTTTAGTTTTTGCTTGTAATCAGGAATCAGGAGGACAGAATTAAGGTCAGATTTGCCAAATGGAGGGCGAGAGAGATCTTTGTACCCATCTCTGTGTGTGGTGTAAAGGTGGTCTAGAGTTTAAATTGAAATTAGGTAAAAAGGATTTAAGTTCCCTGCATTAAAGTCCCTGGCAATTAGGAGCGCCACCAGTGGAAGAGCGTTTTCTTGTTTGTTTATGGCCTTATACAGCTCGTTGAGTACGGTCTTAGTGCCAGCATAAGTTGTGGGGGTAAATAGACAGCTACGAAAATATAGATGGAAACTCTCTTGGTTAATAGTGTGGTCTACAGCTTATCATTAATTACTCTACCTCAGGCGAACAAAACCTTGAGACTTCCTTAATATTCGATTTTGCACACCAGCCATTATTGACAAACAGCCACAGCCCACCACCCCTTGTCTTACCGGTTGCAGCTGTTCTGCTTTGCCGATGTGTGGAAAACACCAGCCAACGGTATATTATCCATGTCATCATTCAGCCACGACTCGGTGAGACATAAGATGTTACCGTTTTTAATGTCCTGTTGGTAGGATATACTAGGATAGTCTTGAACGGAGTTCATCCAGTTTATTCTCCAATGATTGCACGTTGGCCAATAGGACGGATGGTAGAGGCGGGTTACCCACTCGCCAACACATTTTCACAAGGCACATGGACCTGCGTCCTCTGTATCGGCGTCCCTTCTTCATGCGAATGACGGGGATTTGGGCCTGGTCCGGTGTCAGCAATAAATCCTTAGACTCGTTAAAGAAAAAATCTTTGTCCAGTTTGAGTTGAGTAACCGCTGTTCTGATATCCAGAAGCTATTTTCGGTCATAAGAGACGGTGGGAGAAACATTATGTACAAAATAAAATACAAACAATGCAAAAAAAACACAAAATAGTACAATTGGTTAGGAGCCCATAAATCTGTAGCCATCTCCTCCGGTTTGGCACACCTATATTTGAGGAGTTTCTCCCATTCTTCTCTGCAGATTCTCTCAAGCTCTGTCAGGTTGGATGGAGAGCGTCGTTGGACAGCTATTTTCAGGTCTCTCCAGAAATGTTTGATCAGGTTCAAGTCCAAGCTCTGGCTGGGCCACTCAAGGACATTCAGATGTTTGTCCCTGGCTGTGTGCTTAGGGTCGTCGTCCTGTTGGAAGGTGAACCTTCGCCCCAGTCTGAGGTCCTGAGCTCTCTGGAGCAGGTTTTCATCAAGGATCTCTTTGTACTTCGCTCTGTTAATATTTCCGTCATACCTGACTAGTCTCCCAGTCCCTGCCACTGAAAAACATCCCCACAATATGATGATGTTACCCCCATGCTTTACCGTAGGGATGGTGCCAGGTTTCCTCCAGACGTGATGCTTGGCATTCAGGCCAAAGAGTTCAATCTTGGTTTCATCAGACCAGAGAATCTTGTTTCTCATGGTCTAAGAGTCCTTTAGGTGCCTTCTGGCAAGGCTGTCATGTGCCTTTTACTGAGGAGTGGCTTCTGTCTGGCCACTCTACCATAAATGCCTGATTGGTGGAGTGCTGCAGAGATGGTTGTTCTTCTGGAAGGTTGTCCCATCTCCACAGAGGAACTCTGGAGCTCTGTCAGAGTGACCATTGGGTTCTTGGTCACCTCCCTGACCAAGGCCCTCCTCCCCAGACTGCTCAGTTTGGCCGGGCGGCCAGCTCTAGGAAGAGTCTTGGTGGTTCCAAACTTCTTCCGTTTAAGAATGATGGAGGCCACTGTGTTCTTG
Organism: Salmo trutta; assembly: GCF_901001165.1. NCBI lineage: Eukaryota > Metazoa > Chordata > Actinopteri > Salmoniformes > Salmonidae > Salmo > Salmo trutta. Next base: position 26,269,512 of record NC_042983.1, on the reverse strand, counting down.
GGGACCTTCAATGCTGCAGAATATTTTTTGGTACCCTTCCCCAGATCTCTGCCTCGACAAAATCCTGTCTCGGAGCTCTACGGACAATATCTTTGAACTCATGGCTTGGTTTTTGCTCTGACATGCATTGTCAACTGTGGGACCTTATATAGACAGATGTGTGCCTTTCCAAATGTTGTCCAATACATAGAATTTAACACAGGTGGACTCCAATCAAGTTGTAGAAAAATCTCAAGGATGATCAATGGAAACAGGATGCACCTGAGCTCAATTTCGAGTCTCATAGCAAAGGGTCTGAAAACGTATGTAAATAAGGTATTTTTTATTTATTTATTATAAATTTGCAACAATTTCTAAAAACCTGTTTTCACTTTGACATTATTGGGTATTGTGTGTCGATTTCTTTATACATTATAGAATAAGGCTGTAATATAACAAAATTTTGAAAAAAGTAAGGGGTCCGAATACTTTCTGAATGCACTGTATGTTGACTATTACCTTAGCCAATGTAGTGACAACAAATAAGGCGGTGTGGAGCAGTTATTGTTATGACTTCCGCCGAAGTCGGTCCCTCTCCTTGTTCGAGCGGCGTTCGGCGGTCAACGTCATCGGCCTTCTAGCCATCGCCCATCCACTTTTCATTTTCCATTTGTTTTGTCTTTGTCTTACACACCTGGTTTCAATTCCCCAATTACTTGTTCATTATTTAAACCTCTGTTCCCCCATATTTGTTTGTGAGTAATTGTTTGTATGTAATACGGTTCGTTATTGTGGGCTCGCATTATTGCGTTGTATTTGTTTGTATTTTGAGTAAATACGTTTTTTTACTCATATCTGCTGTCCTGCACCTGACTCCTCCACACCAGCTCATGTAACAGTGTAGGTTCCGTCCCTCTCTTCGCCCCAACCCGGGCTCGAACCAGGGCCCCTTGCACACATCAACAACTGACACCCACGAAGCATCGTTACCCATCGCGCCACAAAAGCCACGGCTCTTGCAACGCAAGGGGAACAACCACTTCAGGTCTCAGAGCGAGTGACATCACTGATTGAAACGCTATTAGCGCGCACCACCGCTAACTAACTAGCCATTTCACATCGGTTACACTCACACAGACTTTATTACAGTTATGATATGAAGGTTTGGCTTGGGAAGTTTTTTTTGCCTGGTCACAGGCAGGTGATGTGTTTTGCACTAAAGTCCACAAGCAAAGGGAAAAGGTGAGAGGAGGAGAGCGCATAGATGCGAGAAAGGAATTAACAAGTAAATTGATCATGCTGTTTGTGTGTGGCTGCTATGAAGTTAACTAAGTTTGTGTGTGATCAGGGGTGTATTCTAGTGGAGGCTACTGCCACTGTCGTAGTGATGAGACCAAGGCGCAGCGGGTTGTGTGCTCAACATATTATTTATTAAAGACGTGAACACGAAAAAAAAACAAGAAAATACAGAAACACGACAGGAACAGTTTTGCAGGCTAACAAAACGCAGTGCAAA